>NC_050613.1:25751259-26053031 GCF_014743375.2 Drosophila subpulchrella | reverse complement strand
ACAACAATGGGGCAAGCTGATTTCGGGAAGTTACGTAATATATATATATCTATATATATATCCTTTTTAGCTATAATAATTTGCTGTCCTTTTTTTACACTACACACTTGGTGTTCGCCTTGGTTTCGCTACTTAATTCGTTAAACATACAAAGCATTTAGTTGGTTTTCACTATGTGATGAATATATATATTCGTATTGGTTTAATTACGCTATATGGTACTATATATAGGATTATTCGGTGGAGTTTCTGCTGCTCCAAAAAAATTTACATTATGCCGTACAACTGTCTAAGCCGCTAAGTGAACTCGTTTTGTATCTTTATGTTTTACCAGTAATATAAACCTTACAGATCCAGTTACACTAGGATATTCGTCTAGTTCGATAGGTTATCATTGGTTACCGGGTGCTTGACCCAAAAATTTACTCTTTTCCGGCTCGTTTGTGGGAGTGTTTTTGTGTGTGTGTGTAAGAGGGCTTCTGGTTTATTTCGGGGTCTATGAGCAAACAAGAAATCAACTGAATTTACCCAACAATCAGCGAGTTGTGAGCACAGCTCGGGCCAAATTTGTTTGTGCGAATTAAACAATTTTTGCCAAATTGAAATCCAAAAATGGGCGCCCCTCGCTCCTTTCGAAGGTCTATTATTTATTTACGTGTGAAATGGAAGCCAAGCTCTTCGAACACTTTTCCGTCGGCTGACCTGACCCTTGGCCCAAAGTACACAGGAAACAATGTGTAGTGAATTGTGTTGGGGGACATTAAGTGTGCCAAAATAAATCAAGGTAAAGAACATTTTTATACTAGTATTTGTAAAGAACATTTATTTTTTATCTGTTGCAGGCTTAAAAAATTATATAATGCAAGTTAGGCTATTAAAAAATATATAAAATAAATTAAAATAGATTAAAGAGCAATTAAAATAATTAATAATAATAATAATTAGGTTTTTAAGGAATATATAAAACATTTGTTATATTTTACACAAAAAGTAAAATGCATTTTTCAAAGCTTTTCAAGTTTTAATAATATTATCTCAATTCTTGATAGACATTTTTGGCAGTGTGGGCCAAATATTTGATTTGGCAATCAGGCGCAAATACAACAAATTTGCCGCAAGAGTGGGTGGTGGGTGAAAGTGGGCGGTGGGCGGTGGCACCTGGGCAATTGCCTTGTCCAGTTCCTGTGTCAAATGCATGTCACACACACAAATGGACACACACCCAAAGTGTGAAATGAAAACACGGCAGCAACCGAAACGCGTTACAAAATGTTAATTTGCAGTGACATTGGCGGGGTGGTGGGTGGCAGATGGGCGGCATTTGGGGGGGGGGGGGTGGCAACTGCGGCAGGTGCCTCACTTGACCACAAGGCAGCAGCTTTGTGCTCTACAGGCATTAACAAACAGCAGCAGCAAAAACAACTGCAACAACATTTGCAATCAGTCGCCAGCGGGCAGCAACAACAACCAGCAGCTTGATGATGACGATGACGAGCAACCGCTAACACCAACCGAGCTGCAACCAAATGACCAATGAGCCAACCACTGCCCACACACACACACACACACACACACAGTCAGCCACCCACCCACACACACACACACACTTACACACATGATGAAGAGACAGATAGACAGGCAGACAGAGAGGGGAGATAGAGAGTCGACCATGTGTCAGGGCAAGCTTGTCGCTCGTTATACCCTTTGAAAATGCAGAAAAGGTATATATGACTGAAGGAAAATCTAAAAATAATCCTTTATAACATCCTTTATTTCGTTTTTTTTCTTTGGTATATTAAGAACTGCCTTCTTAATCACTCAAAAGTAAGAAAGTTACAAGAGTACTTCTGGCAAAACCTTAAAAAACCATGAATTTAAGTTTTTTTCGAAATTTCTATGATTTATGATTATTAAGTTTTAAAAAATTACAAATCTTAGAATATTTTGATTACATAAAAAAATTGAAAACCAAAATAAATGGTCATTAAGGTTCTGTAAATCCTAATATACTTAAAATACCATAAAGTATAAGTTTAGGATCCATAAAAAAAACCATTGCATACTTCTAGGAAAAGTTGGAAAAAACTTTTAAATTCCGAAATATACCTCTGAGTATCCTGAGGATTTTTTAAAAATAATAACAACACTTTAAAAAAATATAAAAATTAAAAATATTTAGAGTGCATCAAAAAATGAGAAATATACATATGAAGTTAACTTCTGTGTTGAAATATAATCCCTCTAAAATGCAGCCTTTCTAAGGACTGCAACTCCCTCAACTTAGCGTGCAGGGTATCAATGGCTGCCATAGGAATTCGCAGCGACTGCCGCTGGATGTTGCTGTCGTTGGGTCAATGTTGATGCTGATAAGTAGCAAAACATGAGGTCGCCTGTAATTATGCGAGTGTTGCAAGTTAATTGCAATTGTGTGCAACTGACGGTAGCGAGATTAATTAAATTCATCCCATGCACGGTACGGCACTCGCGTTGGCAATTGCAATTGCAGTTGCTGTTGCTGTTGCAGTTGCCGGTGCCGATGCAGTTGCAACTGCCCCGCAGCAACATCCTCCTCCTGCTGGCTGCCATCACTCAATGCCAGGACAAGGCAATGGGGACAGTCAATCTGTTTATTTGCTTATCCAGCCCACAGCTCACTTTAACCCACTGATGCCCCCCTTAACGCCCCCATGACCGGCATTGTTTAAAGTTTACTAATTTCATGCATACTGCTGGTCGCTCGCATTTGTGTTAGTTAAGTGATTTATTGTCGCAAAATTGTCATTATTAAAAATTAATGATGTCATAATTAAGTGTGTTGCTGCCGTGCATGTTGCTGCTGTGCAGTTGCTGCTGCTGTTGCTGTTGCTGCTGAGCTGTGCGTTTTATTGTGAAATGATTTACATGGCGTCACGGCCGAAGGGGCGAAACATTAGCTGCTCCGGACATTTTAGCAGCGCAATTTATGAACTGCAAACAACAAATATGCTCGATTCAATTTAATTTCCATAATTTAATTAGTCTTGTGTGGACAGCAGCGATAGCCCCAAAGGGGGTTGCCTGCTTTGGGGTATGGGGGTGTGTTATTTAAGGGGTTAAGGGTCGGCCAAACCGTGTTGGGGGTGCCATTTGCATAACCAGTCGGTAAAGTGGTTTGCCCCAGCTCATCTGCTCATCTGCCGACTGTTCCGGTTCGATTCGGGTTTTGAAAACAGAACGAGATATGATAATAGGGCCTCGAGGAAGTCGAAACTTGCCAGCCAACTATACCCCTGGAATTTCGTTGCATCATAAGCTCACTCCCATCACTTTCATTCACTATTCCGCTGACAGTGTGATTTCAAAGGGTTTGATGGCTGCTCATAAAAATATTGCAACATTTTACACATTTTTCTGGGCCCATCATTTGGGTAGCGGATAAAAAAAAGTCGAATTAGAAAATGCAAAAAATGCAAAGTCATCAAAATGTTTCCTTTTTTTCTGCTGGTCGGTTTAGTTATAAGAAAATATTGTTATGAAATCGATGTATAAGAAATATAAATTAAGTTAACATACATAAAATTATTTTTCTTACTAAAAATAGGTCTTAAAAAATATATATATACATACACTTCTACAACCAAAAAAAAATTTAGTTTTTAAGCTCATTAGAAAATGGAAAAAATGTAATATCATCAAAATGCCATTTAGTTAAAAGAAATATTGTTATGCAATAAATGAATAAAAAATCAAGCTATTAATAACATTTTTTTCTTACAAACAATAATTCTTTAAAAATATGGGAATTAATAATCCATTTGTTTTTTACAGGACAATGCCCCGTCGACTCTTTTATTTGGTTTAACCCCGCACCCACAGAAAAATGAATGGCTGCGAATTTGTCACTTTGTCAAATTGCAATATTTGCAGGTCTGTTCCGAATGGGTTTTCCCTCGCTCCGACTGTCATGATCGATGTTGTCTTTTATCAGAGTCCGAAACGCACATACACAGTAGCCACAACTTCAATGTATTGAAAATAATCACTGAAATGGCCAATAGCCGAAATGGCCAACTGCAATCGTATATGCATGAAAATGAAATGATGTAAAAAATACATACGCTATATATATAAAACCTCCAGCCGCAATTTTTATAGTGCCGATAAAATGGTAGTTTCCATTGCATGATAAAGGACGAAAAGGGGGCTACCCTGTAGTAAACAAAAAATTAAACATTTTTAAGACGGGAAAATCAAGCTTAACCCCTTGTAGCCCAGAAAACGGGTAAGTTTAAAGCTGCTACCTGCACTTTGGAGCCATTTGGAGTCTGGCTGCCAATATATGTGTCGGGTTAGCCCCGTCTGGTCAGATCCGGTGGTCAGCCACGCCCACCTCGTGCCACGCCCCCCCGCCCCTCCGCCCACTGGCACAGCATGCAACATAACTTCGTGCAGAAGCCACCGCAAATCAGTTTGGCCAGAGTCGCCTCGCCCAGATGACCCAAACCATTTGATTGATTGAAAGTCAGCCAAAGTTGGAATTGAGTTTGCTGCAAATAAACTGATGGAACGGGCTATTCCCTAGCCAGGCTAATTAGGTCACCAGTCTGGCTTGCTCATGGCCACCGCAGATACCCTGTAATTAAGGGAGTTTGAGAAAATCCCTAAGGTATTTCGGCAGGTATTTTGTATACTACATTTACAAGAATCTCTTTTTTTAAAGATGAAAGTGGAAGCCTCTTCTTCTATGGTTGTTACATCTAGCGTATTTTTAAATAAATATTTTCGGTTATTGAAAAATAAAACATATATAGATCAACACTCCTACTATTTAAAATAATTTCTTTAAGACCAGAAATAAGAGATACATTAGTAGCCCAAAAACTTGACCCATTCATTTGGTAACCCAAAAGTTACAGGGTGTCAGTTGCCGGCAGCAGCTGCCGCTTGATTCGCTCAAATAAATTACACTTGCCATGTATTAATTTAAGTCATAATTTCCCATTGGCAAATCCCTCGATGCACAACCGAAGTAAACCAAAAAAAAAAATGCAAAAAAAAACAATGCAAAAACTGAAAAGCAACTAAATGAAACAAAGAGCTCGAAAAGTTTCAGTCGAATGCCGGGCCAAACAGAACAACAACTGCAAAAAGGTCAACTAGTGCAAATAATGCAAATGTTTATACAAATTATTATGTGATTTTGCAGGGGGGTTTGAAGGCGGTTTTTTTCGGGCGAAGGGGTTGCAGAAAAAAGTTATACAGCTTTGGCCAGTTTTCGGCCATGTCCCTGGCCACGCGGCGGATACGTAATCATTTTCCTTTCGGGCATTAAAAAGTTGATTTTTATGCTGGCCAAAAACGCAAAACCCAACCAAACCGAAGCGAGAGACAGCCAGCACTTTCGTATTTAAACGTGATTTTAAATAACCGCAACAGATTTTGTGGTTTCATGTTGCATTTGCCGTTCGATAAGCGACAGCCCGACATTCCCGGGTGTACAGGGGTGGCTTAGGGTGGCCCAGGGTGGTCCAGGGTGGCTTAGGGTGGCCCAGGGTGGTCTCTGGCTGCCTGGCGAGTTGGTTTGATAAGGTCCCCGGTTACACAAACCGGTGGGGAACTGGCTGGATGCTGCGGTCAAGTGCATTTAAAATGCAAAATGCACGCATTTGCGGCGACACTGCCACGTTGGCGGGGCCTCCGCATCGGGATTACGTATTAAAAACGCCCAAATTCATAATTTTAAAATTGCAATTAAGTGTGCAAGTATTTTAAGCCCTCGATCCCTGGGGCAACTTTTTTCCCTGGTCCTATGAAAGGGTCAATAAATTGGTAGTTCGTCACGCTTTGCCTGATCAAATGGCAAAGCAAATAAATATGTTTGCCATTAGAAATTGTAAATTAGTTTAAAATTAAAGCCTTTTTATAACATTTTTTTAAACTGAATGATATGCAAATATGGGCAGAAAAATATACCAATATGTCTGAGTTTTTGCTACAACCGTAAATTTATAAATTTTTTTTTTACCATCCCGTACTCATAGAGATTAACACTTTATTATTGTTAATGTTATTACCTAATGTCCAAACACACGCACACTTTGGAACACACACAAACAGAGGCCGGTCTATACACATTTAGGGGGCATAAACAAACTGGTTTTATATACCCACCGATGTGGGTGTGGATTTAAAGTCTGTTCTTTGGGTGGGTTTTGCATAATGCCTGCCATAACACTCATGACAGTGTTGGATAACGGCTATCGATACTCGTATTATGTGTTCTGTGTATTCTGTATATTATTTTGATCTTCTCACGTTGCCGGGCCTAACTTAAAATATACAATAGTATTTGGTTTTGTGGATTACGTTAGTGGTTATGTCGGTAATTATGATTACTAGTCATCGCTATTTGTTTTTCTTTTTTTTTTTTGGTTTATTGTTATTGTACTTAGGCTACGCACACACAAAAAAAAATATTCAACCTCAGACTGCAATCAGGGTCTGATTGATTTTCCGGGGGAGACAAAAAAATGCACATTTAATGCTAATTGTCGTAATCGTAATCGCTATCCATATTATTCCTTTGTTTATTCTCTGCCTATTTATATATATATGTGTGTGTATTTCCAATCGCCAATTTGCTGCACTGATTCCTTTGTGATTCCTTCCCTAGCTCATCTTGAGCCTCGTCCTTCCCTTGCATCGTAGTCCTTCCCTTTCGAGTCCTTTCCCTCGGCATCGCCTTGTCTATATGTATGTTTAGTGGAAGCTCCTGTTGCACGCCGCTCGCTACTTACGTCATACGCTTACGATACGTTACGTTACGCCATCACGTGACTGAATTCTAGTTCTGTTTCCAACTGGTCGCTGAAAGGGGAAAGAAACCTTGATGTTTAACCAATTTTGGAAGAGTAATAAATAATAATGTAATAATAATAAGACAATGGGGTGAAATCACTTTGAAATGTTATTTAAGGTGCCTAAAAGTATGCAGTAAATTAAAGAATAGTAGCCTTTCTGAACTAATTCATTGAAATACTGCGCTTTAAATAGATTGTTGCCTACTTTTAGGAAGTCAATTTTAAAATATTCGCTTTGTTCTCATACATAGCCGGTTTTTATTGATTTAGAATATGAAAGTGATAAATTAGACAAGTTTTGTTAATTTAAAGAGTTGAAACTTTGGTTTTAATTTGAAATCCTCTTTCTTGAAACTAAAAAATAGTAAAAAGTAAATATTGCTAGAAGGCATTTAGTCATATCAAAAATTTTTTTTATTATTTTCTATCTATATTTAAATATTTTTAAATTAAAGCACGGAATTAAAAATATTTAGTCTTGAATATTATTATTTTGTACTCAACCAAAATATAATACTAAATTTTAGAATCAAAGTAATTAATTTGAACTGCTTAGTTTCTTTTAGCAGAGTAAATATTAATTGGTACCATATTTAAGGTAACATTTTATAGGCTTATTTACTAAACATAATAAGCTTACTAAAGTTAGAAATACAGAAAAAATAATTGATTTAAATGCATATGATTACGATAAAGTTATCTATTTTTAATGCCTATTTGAATTTGAATTTGAAATGTAAGCCTTTGAATTCTTCTAAACTGTTTTTCTCTGGGATATATTATATTACCACTATTATTTTACCTTTGTAGTAGACCTCGCGGTACATGGTGGGGCAGGCGGCCTTGCCGTTCGTCTTCGTCGTCTTGAAATCAATGTTGGTGCGGATGGGCCGGTGCAGGAGCGGCTGGGGCGGCCTGTAATTGTTGCCCAGGGGCGCCTTCGGGTGGTCGGGGCTGCCCTGCATCAGGCGGCGCAGGGCGTGCAACTAAAATAATATTAAAAATATTCACATTATAAATCATTGCCTTTACTTAGGAATAAGATACTATAATAATTATAATATAATTTAAATCATACAAAGTAAACACAAGCTATTAACAAATGAATTTAATATTTTAAGACCTGTTAAAGTTTCCCCAAAAATAGTTATTACTCGTATGGCTAGTATGGAAATTGGGTTGGCTACAGTGCGTATGAGTAATAAGATTTGAATAAAGATATATGCCTTGTAAGCTATGAACAATTTTCTTACTCTGAAGACGAAAGGCTAACTTCAAAAGTAACATTTTAAGCTTTGGTAAATTAGCATGATTAAATTACATTTATTACTCATACGACACGTGTGATAAGTATGTTGGCCATCGTGCGTATGAGTAATACGAAGAGTTTTGCCTGGCAACTTATGAAGACTTTTTTCGTTGAAGCCAAAAGGCAACCTATAAAAATAATATTTTAAGCGTAGTTATCTGCCATGATTTAATTATGATTATTAATTATATGATACGGTTAAAAGGTATGCAGCCAACAGTGCGTATGAGTAATGAGCTTGCAACTAATTAACATTTGGTCTTTCTTCACGCCAAAGAGCATCCCACAATAGTAACATTTAAGTCTTGGTAAATAACCAGGATTAAATTTCACTCCCTAAGTTGTTTTAATCCATTCCCTTTATGGCGATCACAATTTCTGTAGTGCCTTCACCCGCAACTCGACCAGCCTCATCGAGACACGGAAGTAGATCAACAATGGCTCGACAATAAGCCAATCCGCCGATGAAGATAAGCCGTAGAGCCCATCCATCCGTTTTAACGTGCATAATTATAAACTTTTGCGCAAACACACAACATCATCGATCCGCACTTGGCAAAAAACAAGCTTGACACAAATTGCTAATCCTAAAAATAAGCGCTCGCTGAACAAAAAACAGAAAAAAAAAAAAGAAAACCCTAAGGATACATATTCCCAACACACTCACACAGAGAGAAAAGCATCGATGAGACGACAGCAGCAACAGCAACAACAACGAGTCAATAACACTTAATCTACTCAATCTGTTTATCAATTGACTTCCGTCAAAATCGCTTTTCACGACAACGTGGCCGGGTTGATGTTGATTGAGGAGAGCGGGGGCTTCAGTGGGTTAAGGGCTCGGTACGGCATGGCAGGGGGTGGTGGGGGGTCCTCCCCGGATTGCCCGTTCAAGTGTGAATTAAGTTGGGTACACGTGTGTGTGTGTGTGTGTGTGTGTGGATGTCCCGAAAGTATGCAACACTAAATGGCACTCAAGGATTAAAGCCCGTTTCTGGCTGAATTGTGGTTTTAAAATGAAGTGGTTTTGTAACAAACATGGAGTTTAGGCTCAAAACATAAGATTGTCGAAGTCTGAATTTAAAAAGGGTTTTAAAAACCTTGTTTATAATATCTCTAGAGGTTTTAAATAATTTAAAAGGCGCCTAAAAATAGACTTCGAATTTATTCTTTCCACATTTGTTTATTAAATATATCATAGGATCCTTTTAGTCAGCTTAAGTATCTATTTTAGATCTTCAGATGTTGATTGAAGCAGGCCAGTATCTTTAGAGGTTTTAAAAGTGGTCTTGCAATTTATTCATTGACTTTCGTTTTACAAATTTCGTAGCATACTTTAAGGCATTTTAATTAACTATTTTAAACCTCTAGAAATGAAAGATAGCTTTTTTGAAAAAAAAAAATGAGTGTTGCCATCAAAGTCAGTTTAAGAACAGGTGTTAAAACCTTTAACACTGTGGATGCCATCATCTTCCGGCTTTCCGTCTGCGACAGAGCGCGAGTTAATGGGTTAATTGCAATTTCAGCTCATGTCGCGCAGCTTCCTGTGCTCTCTGTCCCGATTTCGCCCCCCTTGGCCCCACTGGTGTTACTTTAATTTGGTAAATTATGTTTTGCCAGCAAGGTGCTGTCTCTTTCTCTCCGCTCTCCTGCCGTCTCTTTCTCCGTGTGTGTGTGCGGTGCAGCCAGTAAATTACGTTGCCGGAGAATCGTGGACCGGAGTCCTCGTCCGCGTCCTCGTCCTCGTCCTCGAGCTCGAGCTCCATGGCTGCCACAAGTTGTAATCATGTGCCCATGGGTGCCATTGAGCTTGTTGAAGTTTTTATGAGTCTGCCTGCTGCAGTCGCGTGTGTGTGTTGGTGTCCCTCTTCCGCTTTTCCCTGCATTTCCCGCCTTCCCCGCCCTGTTTACATTGTTTACACGTATGCCGCTGGCCACCATTCAACCGCTCCAGAAACCCATTGAAACCACCCAGAAACTCTCGGGCCCTCAGAACCTCAGACCCCCAGACCCTCAACCACCCACAGACCACCGCTGGCGTCTTTATTACAGCGCTGCACTTAATAAACATTTGTGTTAAATTTTTTCTCCCCTGCCTTTTTTCAGCTGAATGTGTGTGTGTGCTCCTCGCGCTGCTCGCCATTCCTTTGAGTTATGGACACTATCCACTTTGTTGCTCCTCCAGCAGCAACTCAATTTAAAACTTAAATGAAATTAGCTAATAAAACAGAAGAAGCCGGGGAGCAACGGACATCGGAGCACTGTATACTAATTAACAAACATTAAGGTGCTCATCACTCAAAATGTTTGTTTTTTGCTTTTGTTTTTAGGAGTTTGGAGTGGGGTGAGGGGCAACTTGATGAATTCGCTTGGAAGAAATTATTTCGACGACTTTTTAATCTGTGCTGGGCAACCGCAAATGTGATATTAATAAGATGTAAGTATTTTAATATTTTAAATAAATATTATATACGATTTTTAAGT
The DNA here is from genome assembly GCF_014743375.2 of Drosophila subpulchrella. Taxonomy (NCBI): domain Eukaryota; kingdom Metazoa; phylum Arthropoda; class Insecta; order Diptera; family Drosophilidae; genus Drosophila; species Drosophila subpulchrella. The sequence goes on along the minus strand of NC_050613.1, from coordinate 26,042,399 downwards.
AATAACACCTTACTACGAGTATCAATATTACAAAATTATTAAGAAAAATAAATCTCCACATTAAAAACCGATTTATAAAGTTATAAATGAAATATTTACTGTTGATATAAACAATAAAATGAGTAAATACATATTTTGAAGTATTAATGGTAAGGTTTACACGAATATCATTATACTTTTCAGTATATTCCTAAATACCTGTTGCTTTGTGATGTAGATGGGCTTGTTGAGCACCACCCAAGTGACTGTTTCGTGGCAGGCTGGTGCCGTTGTTGATCCATCGTAGGTCATGTAGTGATCCGTATCGGGAAGCAGTCCCCGAATCGAGAGTCGTTTGACAAACGCCTCGTCGCCGCCATAGCGAATGCGCTCCAGCTGATCGGTGAGCATGCGCAGCTCCGGATTCGAGAGGTCTCCAAGCTATAAAGTGGAAGAAAGTTAAAATGCGAACTTCAGATATACAGAAATTAAAAAAGGATATGTATCCGTTAGAGCTTTGCAACCACTTTATATCAAAATTTACCAAAAAAAAAAACAAGGGTGTAAAAAATGTGAGAATTGGCAAACAATTTGTTTTCTTAGAATCATTTAGTAAATGACTGCGATTAATTATCTAGCTTGTTAGCTTTCAATAACAGTGCGCCTTTTAGATTTTTGACCATTTTTGACCAAGTTACAGCAAAAATGGTCAAAGAAAAAAAATCGGTTTTTCGCAAAAAAACTAAAATCCTTTTTTTCCACCCAAAAAAAATCAGTATTTTGGCCGAAACAAGAAAAGTAATAGCTCAAAAATCGAATATCATACCTTGTTGAACTCGTAACAAAATTTCCAATAAATTCACATTCACACCAGAAAAATTTAATTTTTGACCAATTTTCACAAAACTAGATGATACTACCCCTTGTAAAAAGAGTAAAAATTTGCGAAAATTTGTAGTTGATAGGATCAGACAGAAAATAAATGCGAATTATTATCTAGCTTGTTAGCTGTTCATAACAGTGCACCTTTTTGATTTTGGACAATTTTTGACCAAGTTACAGAAAAATGGTCTAAGAAAAGTATCGGTTTTTCGCAAAAAAACTAACATCCCTTTTCCACCCCAAAAAATCATTATTTTCGGCGAAAAAATAAAATTAATGGCCAACAAATGGAATGTCATACCTAGCTGAAATCGAAATTAAATTTCCAATCAATTGACATTCTCACTTAAAAATTTTATTTTTGACCATTTTTCGCCACAAATGTTTTTTGATATTTGAGACACTTATAAAAGTGTCCACAAGTATGCCGCAATATATTTTGAGATCTAAAGTTCCGTGCAATCATTCAGAAAGGTCTGATTCTATTTTTAGCAGCATACTTTTAGACACCTTTTAAAGTGATCTCAAGCCCGAAGTGTATTTACAAGTTCTCGATAAAAATCGCCTTAAATATAGCTCTTATCGTAGCCATTGTTTATTTATCGCTCATAATTTTTAGCCCCTTGGGGGATTACTTACCTGCAGCAGAATGGAGACGCCCACGATGCCCTGGGCGCGATTGAGGGCATCTGAGAAATTTGCATACAGCTGGGAATTGTAGCCGAATATTTGTATCTGGGGGAAAAACAGAGGGGAAATGAAGAGTCAGTAGGAGAAATATATATGGAGAGAGAGGCAGAGTGAGATATATGGTTGGGGTCTAGTGAGTTCTTCCCTTTTTTTCTTTTTGCCTGTCTGGCCTGCCTCCATTCTTTATTTCTTGTGTGCTGTGGCCAAAACTTTATTGTTGCTCAATTTAAGCCCAAATGCATACAGAGGCGGTGACAACCAACACAACAAGGGGGCGTGGCTGGGGTCAACGAAAGCTTTCGCCTTGTTTCGCATAAATTGCCCCAAAATAATCCCAACTATCAACAAAATGAACACAAATACAAACACAAACATTAGAACACGTGGGCAAAAGCACACACACACACACATTTGGAGTTTGGATAGAAGATCAAGCAACAGAATCAGCAAATATTTTGCTTTTAGCCAAGACACCAAAAGGGCCAAGATTTTTCCATCCCATCCACCCACAAACACACAGACACGTCTGCATTTGCACTTTTGTTTCATGTTGGCAACAAAACGCCTACAGATGAGGAAGAACCAAGGGAAAGGGGAGAAAGAAGATAGGAGAGGAGAAAGTAGTAGAAAGGGGAAAGGCGGGAGTCGGCACCACAAAATGAATACCAAGGCAAATGCTTAAAGCGAGGGTTGCACAAAAGATTTATCGGTTATCGAGAATGCTTAAAAAATAATCGTCGATTGTTGATCAGATCGTTATATTATATTATTCCTTTATAAGGTCATTTGAGAAATGCAGTTAGTTTTAATGTGGTTATCAATATATTTTCTAGGAACTACTTATATAGGAATTAATTTAAAGGTAATCTATTTTTAAAATATCTTAATTATTTCTTTGTTTGCATTACAATGGATTAGGTTTAGATTATACTCATTGTGTGTTGAAACGTATTAGCAAATCTCCTGCAGCCTTTGAAGCCAAATATTCCTTTGAGTTTACCTTTCAAGCATCCCCTGTGAGCTTGTGTAACATGTGTATATGGATTTTCGGGGGATTTGGGTGTGGGATATGTTTGTTTCACGACCCATGAGTATCTACACGTGTGTGTGTGTGTGAGGAGCGTAGGTGTGAGTGCATTCGCTGGTTGACCAGACCAGACGCACCGAGCGGAAGGAAATGCTGCAGACAATAGTAAAAATAATAATAATAATAGCAGAGAGCACATACTGATGGCCAGTGGGCATGGCCGTAGGCGCTGGGCAGTTAATAGTAGTAGTCCTGAAACCCCTTTACCCCCTTTTGCCCCCCCAAAGGCCCCTGCCACATGTCCTGTTCCGACTTTTAACTCTTCTTTTTCCCTGGGAATTGCACATACCAAAAGGAGAATGGCTGAAAAGAGCAAGGAAAGCGAGGAAATGAAGGGCGGCAGGCGGCGAGGCGTGCATTTAAATATTAAAAAACTACATGCTGCAATTTTAATGTGTGCCCAGCAAGGCAAATAAAAATTAAATTAAATTAAAATTTCCCCAAAAGTTCCTTTTCCCCGAGTGTTTGGTGAAGTTGCAATTGCCGGAGCAGCGGAAAACGGGGTGGCAAAAATGGCAACTAATGCAAATAGAACAGAAGTTTCTATCAAAAATGAAGAGCTCGGTGGGTACAGTGCATTTCGCAAGTAACTGCAGCTTCCAAAATAAGAAATTAAGTCTTTAAGGTTTTTAAATCACTTTTTATGGTGTCTAAAAGTAGGCAAGAAAATATTTTAAATTCTATATACGTGATTTCAGAATAAACTAGTTTTAATCTACAAACATTTAAGCATATACCACTTTCAATTGGGTTTAAATAAGTAATCAAGAAAAAGATCTGATTTATTGACCTTTGTGTTATAATGTACTTAGTATATCGTTTTATGAAATTGATTATTTCACCAAATCATCATCATCAATTGCGAAACGCACTGTCCCAGCGTATATGTACATATACTTAAGTATATTTGGGAATGCTGATGCAAATGAAATTTTGACGAGACCATGGCACACTGAAGATGGGAAGGTCCTTATGGCACCCTTCAGTTTCCTACCGATGAACTGGCCACGTCCCGAGCTTCAAACAAAATAGCTTCCTGCTCAGACACCCAAAAATTGGAGCAGATTCTGGGTGTTAACTGCATGAGAAAACCGAACAACTAAACAGCCAAGCAGCTTTGCCACTTGAACAACAGATGGTGCACTTTTTGTTGGTAATTAAAAATTTAGAAGAAAAAACTAGTTGCGAAACTATGAAAGTTGGAGTGGACGATGTAGGTTGAACCACCTTTGAATAAGCAAATATTAAACAATGCATTTTTGGCAAAACATAATATAAAGATGTGTAAAAGTCGGCAGTTAAAAACATATTTTATTGCATACTTTTAGAGACCTCTTCGAAAAAACCCCCAAGTCTAGCAATCAAGTAAACTTTAACCCGTAAATAGACAGATTTAATGCTATCGAATTAAAACCCATTACTTTTGGTCCAATGGCACCTAAATCAAATTAAACTCCTCCCTTCCAAAGGCAACCTATAAATTGAATTTCGCAATACATAAACCACTCTCAGCCTGCTCAATTTCGTATGCCTTCACACCTTGGGCCTAATATCTATGAAATTGAATCATAAAGGCAATGAACTACCCCCTCTTTTCTTTTTGTGTGCCTAATGGCAAAAACAACAATGGATTGGAGCTGTGGGGGAGGAAAATTATACAATATTTGACCGCAAACTAAAATGTTATATTTCCGTTTCATTAAACAGCCAAAGCCTGTGGCAAAGCAAATAAATACAAGGCAGTGTGTCTGCGAGGCAACAACAACGATACATGGATAAAGACAGCAACAACAATAAATGAAACAACAGCAACAACAATAAAAACAAGAGCAACAACAAGGGCAAATAGTGTAAGTACCAGCAAATAGCCGGACAACAAGCCGGCCAAAACGCAAAGAGCCAAAAGCCTAAGCGGTGTTAGGGGAACCCCTTCCCTACCCCTTCCATATACCTTCCTTTCCCCTTCCTTAGCCATTCCCATTCCCATTCCCCCTAGTGTTTGTTTGAACAAAGCAAGCTCCTCTGGCATATTTCTTGGCCAACACAGACAAACATAAACACATACAGCCAAAGAGGAAAGGCTGGCCCAAACACACACAGATAGACACACGCAGAGCAAAGGCAACTTAATCAGATCAATTACACATGTTTTCACTGCATGGATTCCACAGACCGGAGAGCCCAGAGCCCCAGACTCAGGCCTAGTCTGTAGTCCTGTGTAGTCCGTACTCCGGTCCGTAGTCCTTGGACGGGGGTTCCCCCTGGTTAAACCCCACAGCAGGAGCAGGAGTCAAAGCGACCAACGCGACGCCAGCTGGTGAAACTTTGCCTGGTCGGGACAGTGGGTCCTTCTGCCTCATAGACCCCACCATACAGTCAATAAGCAGGCCCTGACAGTGGGGTAGTTCAGAGAAACTAAGGGTAAAAAATAATAAATTATAAAAGAAGTCCAAACAAATAAAAAATGAAGAAGCAAATAATAAAAATACCTTATACTCATTCGTTAATTAATAAAATTTATATGGGAATATACCACATAAATCATATTTGTATGTAAAAATTCAATAAATAAGTACATAACATTTTCTTCAATAAAAGCCTTCTTAAATTTGGCCTTATCTAGTTTAGTAACCCTGTATTTTTCATGGCTTTACGCTATTTTTAACTATAGCTACAAAAACTGTTCTAAATCAATTATCATGGCAATAACCCCATAAAATTATTCTGTAATCAATGCAGATAACCATTTTCATGGCTCATTCTCAGTGCAAAGATAAGGTGCTAATAATTTGTGGCTTGTTCTTAACCTATATGATTTCTGTGATTTGTAATAAATGCAGATAACAAGGTTTACATTTTACCTATATTACAAGTATTAAATTTATGACTAAATATATATACCAAATGAAAATAAAGGTATTCGTTTTACGAGTTTTAAAAATATAGTTTGGTATTTTTTATGATTATATATATATTTAAAAATTTTTGGGATTTAATCAATAGCTATAAATATTCAAAGTATTCTGTATGTAGCAATTGAAGTTGTTTTAAAATAAAGTTAATTGATCTTAAAGTTTACAATAAGCTTTTACATTTTTAAACATTTTATTTATAAACATTCCAAAGATTCTTGATATTTAGCATAGTCGATTTAAATAGTCAACTTTGCCATTCGAAATCACCCACTGTGCACAAATATTTTTCCTAGCAGAGGTAACAGTGGGCTTATTGGTTTGGCCGGGGCATGTTGATGGAGGTGGAATGTGGAAGGACGAAGGACGAAGGCGGAAGGATTCAGGAGTCGGGACGAGGGGGGCAGCATTCTTGGCCCTTCAGCCGCTTGACTTGGCTTTCGTGCTGCACTGACCGGGCACGATAATATTGGCCATGGCCAGCAGGAAGGCAGGCTGGGAGCTGGGAGCTTGGTGGTTTAGGCCGAGAACATGGCCTCATGTCAACACTTTGCCGCCTATGTCTGGTCTGCTCCCCTTCCGATCCCCCCTCCTCCTTTCTCCTTTCTCCCGTTGGTCTGTGTCAGTTTTCTAGACAAATGAAGCAAATTAGCTTAACAACGCACTGGGGACATTGTCAAGCACGCACACACACACCACCAACAGGAGAAAGCCGAGGAAATCAAGAGGAAGGAGCCGATTTACCGGACCCAGATCGCTCCATTTCTGGCCGCAGTTTGTCATGGTTGTCTGGACAACCTTCGCCTCCTCCTCCTCCTCGAGCACTTCCCGATGCACTTGTAGCACTTTCGGCTAATTATACCCCAGCACTAAGCGACTGAAAAACAGAGAAATGAGCAGGCGAATGCGATTTGCTGGCGTTTTGAAAACGCGACCAAATGGAAACGCTGAGAGGGCAAAGGCAGTCCTTAAGGATAACAAAGGAACTCTAGATGGCTGGCTATAGATTGTAAGGCACGGGCAAGGAGCATACTGACTTAAATCACACAGAACCGAATGGTGCAAGATGACTAAAGGTATGCAGCGAAATATTCACAACTTTCGTTTTTTCACTGCATACTTTTAGACACCTTTATAAAAGTTTAAGAAAAACTACATTTTAACCAATAAATGATAAATATAGTACAAAATATTTTGGTAATATACATGGGCCTAAAAGTAAACACAAATTCTGAAAATATAAGGACCTTTTCAAGATCATTTGCATTGTAAGAAAGAATTAAAAACAGTTTAAGGTTCCAGTTAATAGCCAGTTTAATTTTAACTACCTTTAAACTGTCATCAAACACGAGCTGAAACTACCGCCTTATTAGTCGCCTCCAGATGACCCAACTAGACGTTTAAGCCACTTGCAAAATTCTCCTGGCCAGACGCTTTGAACGCCGTCTTGGTAAACTCGCCATAGAGCACCCGACTTACCTGGCATCATAATCCAATCAAGAACTTCACCGAACTCATTAACCGCCCGCTGAAAATCCACTCAGTTCCCCATTAACGACTTAGTAGCGTTTTAAAAGGTGGAAAAAACGTGCTTTAATCGCTGCCTGCTCGCCCGCCTGCTGTTGGTTATCCTTTAAACGGATTTTCCGAAAAGGGGTTGTGTACAGCGACATTTTCCGGGGAAATTGGCGGGCAGGGGCGAGGCGGGGAGGGGGGGGACCTGCTAAAATTACAGCACGACCTCATTAGCAGCAAATATTTTGGCGTTCGTTCGTGCTCAGTCACTCAGGCACACAGATAGAGATACAGATACATTTGTATATTTAAGTACTTCATGGTTAGCGCGTAAATTAATGGTTAAGCCATCGCCGGTTGTTGGTCGTTTTGGGCCAGTGTTGTTGCCAGTGGTTGCCAACCGCAGGCGGTGGGGGGTTTAAGGAGGTTAAGGGGGTAAATCTGACCATAACGAAGGGGGTTAACCCATTGGATGGCCCGCCGATGGGCACGTGACTGCCGGATGGCAGTTTATCTGTTAAAATCGCCCCCACCGCCTACGCCCTTGGCGATAGTTGGCCTCACGAAGCCATCGCTAATCACAGAGCTCAACCACCCCCCCCCCCCCCACTACTTAACCCCCTTAAAACCAAACCCCTGGTGATTAAATTTTAGCCACAAGACAAGTGCTAAATTACCGCGGCCCAAAACAAATCAAAATCAGGCAACTGTGCATTGCAAATAGAAATAACGCATAGCTGCGCGGATTACCCCCCTGCCCCTGGAAAAGCTTGCCCCCCTTGGCAATCACCTTTCAGGTGTGAGTGTGCGCCACTGGCATCCAATGACAACAGGCTACCGAAATCCAAGACACGGCTGCAATCTTGTGCGGATTTCATGGGGATTAATTAAAATTGCCAATTACGAATTCATTAAGGCAGATCAAATTCCGAGGCGGGGCCCATTAAGGCGGCTCTCGTTACGGCCGGAAAATGCCCTATATTGGCCGGAGACAGCCGGCTTCCGGGTAACGGGAATTGGAACTGAAACTGAAACTGGAACCGGGATTCGGATCCCCTGCCTGTCCTGGCCACATTTTTCCAATGAGTTGATTGGGCCAATTTCGAATATTGTCTATATTTTCGGACAGGGTTTTTGGTTATTCAACCATTTCGGCCTTGAGTTGTTAAAGCTTTTTTGAAAACATGAGGTATTTTTAATAACTGGTATTAAACCTCTTAAAAATTACTCAAAGGTCAAAACTTATTTTATTTTAGTCTTAGAAAAGCAATTGTTTAGACTTGAACTGTTAAACAATCTATTATAATATTTGTTTATAATGGAATATTCAGCTTGCTTTAAGACTAAATATTTATGTATAACGGAATAGGATCTCGATGCACTGCATCCCGACCTAGTTAGTGATAATGATATAACCATATACCTTCTGCTATCACTATACAAGCAACAACACAAACACACTATCCATGGAATCTTCCGGTCAACTAAAATATTGGCTGACCATAGCATCTAGGTCGTACATTTTAAGCTAGAACTAATTGGGAATTATAAGTACCCAAGGAGGGGGTAGTTCATAAATGATTTCCTCGATGACGTGGCCTTTTGTAAATTACATTAATTATACATTTGTATTATATAAATATATAATAAATATATTTTATATATAACAGCCTCTTATAAAATTTGATTTTTCAATCAGTCAGAAATCAGCATTGTTTATTTTTAGATTTTCCTTTTTTTCAGATCTGTTGCCTCGTTTAAAAACAGTTTTTAAGTGGGTCCCAGTCGCAGTCGCAGTCTCAATCTCAATATTGGATTCCGTCTCCCATTTCAGTTTGGCAATTGTTTGTCACTTTGGGCTTAAACCGAGAAGGCAGACTGGCAGAATGCGTTTTAATCACCCGATTGTTGGCACAAATCGGAAGGACGAATCGGGAGGGCTGGGCGGTAAATTGTCGGGATGTTCTCGAGGTCCCGAGGTTTCGAGGCGGGGAAATTGGAGTCTGCGAGTCCCAGAGTCAGGCAGAGTCGAAGTAATTTAACCGAAATACACGGCATACTTTGTCATTCGCGGAAGCGGACCAGAGCTTCACCCCTGGGCGGGTTTCTAATTAATTTGCGTTGACATTGGCGGCAACTCGGCAGTCGGCAGTCGGCGGTTAAAGGTTGCGAGTCACCAACTGCTGACATGCAACAGATTTATAACGTTATTTGTTTGTCGTCTGCAGTCGGCAGTCTGCAGTTTGTTGTGGCAGCTGCGGCTCACTTTTTGATTGCCTGGCAGCAAAAAGGAAAAGCAGTGGAAAATCACTGGGGGGAAGTGCAGACAAAAGCGCCGCACGAGCAAAGCGAGAATGGAAATGGAAATGGAAATGCGACTTGGGAATGAAAATGAAAACTGTGTCGCACATCACTCAGGGAAACTCAACTCAACCCGTCTCAACTCAACTCAACTCATCTCAATTCAGCTCAACTCGAGTCAAGTCAAGTGGCCAAGGACCAAGGACTGAGGACCAGACAGACGCACGACAGGATTAACCCTCGGGGAGCGGAGGACCCTTTTGCCAGTGAGGAGTTCTTAAAAAAGCGCCAAGGAGGGTTCTTGATTTCGGGAATTTGCCCTGTGAAGGCGAGCCACTCTTGCTGAGCGATAGCAGAAAAGAAAACGACTAAAAACCCATTATTAGCACCAACTTAAAAACGAGAGAAGTTAAATAGGAAATTTTAGCCTAGCCAACTCTGCATTCCCTAAAACAGCTAACCCACCTGAAAAATGGTGACCCCAATTTGAACCTTTAAAGTCCAGATCTTAACTAATCGGAAACAAATCTTATCAATCTTAACAAATCAAACTAATCTACAATCTAATTTTACTTATCTAATTATCCATTTTTCAAAAAATTGTGATATTTAAAAAAAAAGGTGACCCCAATCTTCACTTCTTGAACACAATACATCGTTCTAGAGACATCAAAAACCAAGCTCAAAGTTACGAATCTCTAAAAGTTGGTGGCTAAATATCTGCATTAAATATTAAATAATGGTGTCTTCTTGTAAAGAAGTGTAAGATTTAAAGAAAGTGACCCAACCTTTATTTTTGACCACCTAACTTTGTTTAACATTATTCGTTTGTGGTCTTAATCCCCAATAATCCTCATTAAATATTTTCAGATTAGCCAATTGCCCTTTGAAGATGACAAATCAGAGAGATGGCCACTAAAAGTGTTACAAAGTGCCACATACAAGGTGTTGGGCCCATAAATTGTCGATTTAAATCGCTCAATCTGGTGGCAAGACGAAAGTTATGGGTTCATTAACACTAGACACTAACTAATTTGCAGCAGCAACAGCTGGGCCTTTAATTAATGAACATCTGGCCAGAGGAATTTGTCAGAGATTAGGGATTCCGGCCACATCCTCAGAAGTCATTGAGTCAATGGCTGGCACTAGCAGTTAGTTATAAGTCCCGGGCAATAAATAACCAGCTAAGACGGTGGCAAGCCAAAATCCTTTGTTGAGAGTCGCGGGTATTTACATATTTTTAATAACGTGCTCGCAAATCAACTGAAGCGAGCCTGTGTGTGAACTTGACATCAAAATGAACAAAACACGGACCCGGCGAGGTTAAATCATATTTGACAAACAGCAAACAAACAAGGGGCGAGAGCACGCATGTGTACATTCCGGAAAATGCAGGGGAAAACTGTGGGGCGGGGCTGTGGGCGGTGGGTGGTGGTAGGTGGGGTGGAAAACAGACAAGGTGTCTGAGCGAGTCGCAACAACGCCTGCCATATGACACATAAATATGTCCCTCCTGCCTCCCGAAAACAATGTACAAATAAAACAATACAAAGTCATCAGCCATCAGGAGCAGGCTGAGAAAGTCTGCAGGAAGACGCTTTATTATATCATTCACTCCGAAGGAATGAAACTTCAGTTTAAGTTTTAAGGGAAAATTTAATGGGAGAAATTGCTCAAGCTTATATAATCCCTATACTATAAGACATATATATATAGATCCCAGAAATATTGAGATAAGACAACATTTTGGAACCATCTTTCAAACAAGTTGAAAAACATTAATAGTGCCAAGCAATTTAAGACAATAGTAATCATTTAACTATACCTTAAGGAAAATTAAAATCTATTCGCAATTTAAAAAGCCTATTCTTAAAATCAGTTGTAACTAACTAAAATATTGTAAGAAAAAATTATGCATTATATATTAAAAAGTGAATTAAATTATATAAAAAAGAATAGGACAAAATTACAATTTCTTGACTTTCTGGAAATGTTCCTTTCAATATTTAACTGAAAAACGTTGAGCCAACTAATAAATAATTAAGCATTTTTTCACCTTAGTATCTTCGTTAGACAATAAAATACTATTTACACATAGCAAATAAATACTGTCTTAAATTGAATTAAGTTTTCTCAGCACTTGCCTTAAATATTTAAATATATCAATGTAATGAATATATAAAAAATATATTAAGTATACAGATAAAATCTTTTAGATTCAATTTAAACAAGAATGGAAGTTAGCTTCGGCAAGCCGAAGCTTATATACCCTTGCAGCTATAATTATTAAATTTAAAAACACAAAAAATGATATTCCCAATAGTATAAGATAATATGTCAAAAAACACCGAAGCTATAATTTGTTTCATATTATTTTCCTACCAATTTTCCGATCGTTCCTATGGCAGCTATATGATATAGTCGTCCGATTTTGATAAAATTAAATTCGAAACTCAGACCTAATTAAAAAATGTTATTTCCAAGCGTAGGAGGTTATATGTTAAAAAACACCGAAGCTATAATTTGTTTCATATTATTTTCCTACCAATTTTGCGATCGTTCCTATGGCAGCTATATGACATAGTCGTCCGATTTTGATAAAATTTAATTCGAAATTCAGAACTAATTAAAAAATGTTATTTCCAAGCGTTGGAGGTTATATGTTGAAAAACACCGAAGCTATAATTTTTTTTCATATTATTTTTCCACAAATTTTCCGATCGTTCCTATGGCAGCTATATGATATAGTCGTCCGATTTCGATAAAATTTAATTCAAAATTCAAAATTATTTAAAAATTGTTATTTCCAAGCTTAGGAGTTTATATGCTAAAAAACACCAAAGATATAATTTTTTTTCATTTTTTTGTCCGATTATTCCTATGGGAGCTATAAGATATAGTTGTCCGATCCGGCTGGTTCCGACTTATATACTACCTGCAAAAGATATAAGACTTTTGGGAAAGTTTCAGCCCGATAGCTTTAAAACTGAGAGACTAGTTTGCGTAGAAACGGACGGACAGACGGACAGACGGACAGACGGACAGACGGACATGGCTAGATGGACTCGTCTAGTCATGCTGATCAAGAATATATATACTTTATGGGGTCGGAAACGTCTCCTTCACTGCGTTGCAAACTTCTGACTGAAATCAATATACCCTCTGCAAGGGTATAAAAATATAACCCATTGATAACTTAAAGAAATACTTCTATCGCCACAGACTAGACATCAATTCTATCACTAAGCTTAACTGCCTTTCAATATTTTCCGCTCCGAAAAACTGTGAATGACGCGCCTGGGGGCGGGAAAGTGGAAAAGCGGAAAAGCGAGGACTGGGGCGGGCTGGGTGGAAAATCAAAGCGCCAGACAAGTGGGCCGAGTCGAGTTGAGTCCCCAACATGTTGAACCTGGCGACGACGTCGTCGCGTTGATGATAACGCCGAGGACTCCAGACAAAGACGCCGAGCTCTTGACTTTTTTGACTTTGTTATTTATTTTATTTGCCACCCCCTTGGCCCCCCTTGGCGCCCCCGCCCATGTTTTTTTGTCAGCGACAAATCGACATTTGCTGCATTAAATGCTGATCAAATACACTTCCGCTCGTTTATCTGTGTAAATATTTGAGCGGGCGGGCTAACAAGTTTACAGCCACTGGCTGGATGGCAATGAAATGACGCAAGAAAAGTTGGAAAACTCCCCAACCCTTGATGAAATACCATTCCATTTCCCAGAAGCTGAAACAGAACACAGCAACACCAACAGAAACAGAAACAGAAACAGACACAATTGAATTGTTAAAGAGGGAAATCTGTTGACAGGCAGGGAACCGAAATAGCATCCATGGAGGCCTTGAGGCCCGGCAAGTGTCAAAGTGTCCCCAGCTAAATTTAGGCCTCACCCTGGGCCGGAAATTGAGAGTGACACCAGTGGAAGTACAGGGTTCAGGGTAATACATAGAGCACATATACACATATCTCACCTCCGCCGGGAACGTGTAGCCCTCGACGCTGTGCTCCGATCCGAACTGGTCGTTCAGACCGTAGTGCATGTGGATCTCGTGGAAGCGGTAGCGGTACGAGAGCGGTCCGCCCGAGATGTTCACCGGCGTCTGCATGCCGTCGTAGTTGGCCACCGTGTCGTTTCCGGCCGTGAAGATGACGCTGTGGCCCGTATTAGTGATCAGTCCGGATATCTGGGGGAGATAGGTGGGTTATGAATAGGTTATAAGAGATTTATTTAAAAATATATTTCTTTTGTTATGATATATCTATCCAAATCTGATATCTTTAAGAGGTGATACGTCAAAAATATATTATGGGAAAGTAAACATTAATGATTTAACTTTATACACTAAGATGCCAATAGACAAATCTGTAAAAAGAATACACGGTTTAAAAGCTCTTGCTCTTAAAATAAATGATAGAGCATAAAGAAATTATTACGACTTAAGATTGCTATACTTTTTATAAGAAAAAAGCATGTTCCATTAAAAAAATAAAAATAAAATAAAATAAAATAATTAAGAATCCTTTGTGTATCGAATATTAATTATATATCTATATATAGCCAACTCTTAAAATAATTTAAATTAAAAAAAAATCAGACATAATATTAAAAACCTAATTTACCACCTCAAAAATAGAGGTCAGGCATTTGGGCTCAATCAATGCCTGTTCCTAATTTATAGGAAACAGTTTTATACGATTCTTTATACATAGATATTAGTGATCACGCTAGGTATCTCTTAGAAAGGAAAAAATGGGGATTTCTATTACCCATAAAATTAATAAGTGTCTTTTCTTTTAGGAAATACATTTAAGTTTGGCTTTTTAATATAAACAAAATTCGATATATATGATATACAGGTCCCCAAAAAACAATAGGATAATATGTAAAGACATAACTAAAGAGCATGAGTTATTGCTCAGCACTGCAATAATAAACAAAGTCAAGAATAAATGGTATATCTTTAGATTTCTCGAGGGGATGGGGAACCCTCGACTCACCCTGTGCTTGTCTATGTGCATGGGCCGCAAGTTGGGATCGAAGAGCAGGCGCTGGGGCTCCAGATTGACCGGCGACTGGCGACGACCCTTGTTGCAGAGCGACCACTCCGGATTGATGAGCCCCCAGAAGGCGGGTCCTGAAAGGGGTATAAAGACAGTACACTCTATTAGACGGGCCGTTCGAATCGATCCCAGTATCCCTGTGCCCCTCCAGGGTGGCAGGAAGATTTATGAACCCAGTTCGCCTCAAACTGTTTCCAAAGTTTTCCAGCCGACCACAATTGTGGGTTGTTGGTTGGCTGTGCTGCAAAAACCTGCCACAAATTGCATAATGGCAGAGGGGGTTAAAAGGGAGGGGGCGTCCAGAGGCCATTACAATATTTGTCTGCATCTGCATAGGTGTTGGCCTGCGTTGGTTTTGTTTTTTTTTTTCGGTTGGTTTTGCGTCTCTTTGATTCTGGCCTCACAACTAAGCCATATAGCCCCCTCTTCGGAAGCCCCTGACTTGTTTAATTTCGTGCGGTTTGCTTAGTTTTCCAGTCCCACTGTAACACTGAAATTGCAGCTTTATCTTCCCTCTCTCTCTCTCTGTCTATTTGGTATATCCATCTCTTTCCCTGGCTTTGGCCAACTTTATCTGGCAACTCGGCAGCTTAATTTATGGCAATATGAAATCAAGCTGAGCTGCCCCAAAAAACAATAGGCCGCCTTTTTTATGGCCAGTTCCCCGGGCAAGACATTCCCCTACAGAGTTTATTTGCTATTGTTGGGCTCGCATAATCTATGGTCCTTGTATTTTCAGCAATTGAAAGTGTTTCATTTGGTTTGAGGACCTATGGATTTATGGGTAATTTCGTTATGTACTTTATGGGTATGCTGATCCCATATAGTTTTAATCCAACTAACAGGTGTTCTACTACATTTTATTCTACATGGTTGGCTGTGTCTTAATTGAGTTTATGGTTTTTATTTATATTCTTAGTTTATCCCTTGCCATTCCCCATGTTTTTCGCTTGCTTGCTCAAGGATCAACCCATTATTAAAACCTCTTCTGGGCGTTCCATTCGAGTCCGTTCCGTTCCAGCCACTTGTAATCCCATTTATGGCACACATTCCCCCTTGAATTTCCCTTCTCCCCTCAGTCGTATCCATAAAAATGCTTCGCCTGCAGTCGCATTGCGTATACGACACGTAGTACGTAGTCTGGTTGGCAGGGGCGTTGGGCGGTGGAAAAAATAGGGGGTGAGGGGGCATCCTGGGAATCAACACGTTCGCTGCGAGGCCGCAATCAGGAGCTTCAATCATAGATATGCCACGTACTCGCGTTTAAGCGATTGTTGACCTCAACGACGCCATCGCATTAGCCAAAAAGAAAGCCAAAAGAAAAGCGGATGGGAAAAAGGGACGAGGAACGGGGAAAGTAATCCTAAGAGTGGGAAAAATAACCAGTGTGGCTGATGAAAAACTGGAGATGCCACGGGCGTTAAATGGGTTAAGCAATTAACTGTCTGGAGCGTGGCGATCTAAAAAATGGATTAGTTTTGTGTTACAGGTTCTCAAGATACAAGCTCTTGTTTTATAGCCAGATTTAAGAAAAACCTTTAACAATTAATCATAGATCTAGGATCCGTACTTATTATTTAATCATTTCTACTGTCAAAAGAAAATTTTCCTAATATTTGCCTTATAAAGAGACTTAAAGGCTATTGAAGAGTTAAAATATAATTATACTTCCATAACAAATTAATTATTTGATTAAATATTTCATGATTATAAATAGGATTTTATTAAATTTAAATAAAATTCATTTTTTATTCAACAAATCAAAGCGATTTTAAATGTGGCAAAGGTCTATATTAATTATTGGTTTATGATTATTAAACTTGTTTATACAAAGTTCATTTAAGTAAGGACAATTTTAAGGATCCTATTAAATCCAAATAAAATTGAAGTATTAAAAAAGCATCCAGTACCATTTTAAATGTAATACTATATGATTATTTAAGATTTCTTTATACATTATGGGGGGATTTTAAGGATTTTACTAAATCCAAATGGAAATTTTAAAATTTAATGTTCTATGATTATAAAACTTGTCTAAAATAAATATGTGCACATATTTTATTCATCCAAAAATGAAGTTTAAGGATTCCAAACTCGTGTCACGTTCTCATCGCCAGTGCAATTTCGCGGAGTGTGGCAGGGAAAGTCGGGGGTACGGGTTCGAGCACGGGTAGAAGTCTTCAGATAACGCCGAGGATGTTGCAGTCTCGAGTCTATTAAATTGCGGTCTGGAGTCGAGTCAATGAGGCAATTGCCAAACGATTTTAGCAGCCATTAACAACATTAGTGGCTTGGCTGACTGGATCGGGATATGGATGTGGATGTGGAAATGGAGGTGCAAGTGGATCCACGGGCTGTTGCCTTGCTGGGTGGTTTTATTTTTTTTTCTTAACCCAGTTAGTTGGGTGGTGCCAAAGACCAAAGACTAGAGGCGTTGGCATGAGGCACGCTTCGTTTGATTCCGTTTGGCCGCTTTTATTTGGCTCGTTGGGAGTGCAAATCACGTTAAACAAGTGGCACGTTGCAGCTGCAACTGCAGCTGAGGCTTAGCCGTCTTTTTCGGGGCAACCTTTTGCCATTCGGCCCCTGACCCCCCCTTGCCATTTCTTACCATTTCAGTGGCTCAGTGGCGCCCCCTGACGAGGGATTTCGAGTCCTCCAGGCGACATGCATGCAATGCTTATGTAAATTTATTTATGCCAAAAGAGACACAAAGTTCGCCTCGGATTTCGGTTGCAATTTGTTGACAACACGTGTTACAAGATACCCCTGTTTCCAGGCTTTTACACGGCGAGAAAAGGGGGCATGGAACTTGGAATCACTGGTTATTGCTGTTTCATTTTTAGATTTTTACACCTATTTTTTATTCTAGTCACGGAAAATCCAATTCATTATAAATAACAAATTCCTGGTTGTTGCTCTCCCATTTTTTGATTTCTTCTCAACATATATAGATCGTAATCTTATATGTTGTACATAAAATATTACTCAGACGAAGGCCTAAACATTTAATAAAAATGACCCGTGTTGTTTCAAAATCTGTTATTCATCTGAACAATAATTGAATTTAAAATTTGGCATATCCTGTTTTATACATCTATTGTTTTCGAATCTCTAGAACTCAAAGGAACTTATTAACTCTTTGTTCATTTCTAGCACCATTCTTCTGCCGAACTTTGGTATTATGCACTTTAAGTTTAATTTCCAGCACTCTCTTTGCCCCGTTCGCCAAATCCAATTCAAAATTCAAAGCACTTGAACTTATTTATGCATTTGTCTTGTGCAAATGGCGTCGCCGTTGTGTCTCTAATAAGATTAAGAAAGATGCTTTCACCGAGCGGCGAGGGGCGAGAGAAAGGGGGGCGTGGCAGGGGGGAGAGAGAAAGCGAGGGACAGAGACGGAGCAACGCTTATCGGCTGTCTGCCGTCCTGTCTGGACATAATCTCCATGGACCTTTGCCCCGATTTCGCCGCCAGCAGTGACACATGGCGAACTGTTCTCCATCTCTCCGATGGCGATGGCATTTCGGCTCTCTGTTCTCTATCCCTTTCTCCGCTTTCTTTATAGCCCCCCTCTCGCTTTCTTCTGCAACGTCTGGGCCTCTGCTTATCACGTTTCAACGCCAGACAATGGGTGGAAAAAGGAAAGTTCGCTCTTTCTCCGCTGGGCTCTTTGAATACTTTGTCTGCCTTTCCATTTGACAGCTGCAAATCGGCTTCGTCTCCGCTTTTCCACCCCCCCCCCCCCCCCCAACCATTTTCCAGCCCCCTTTCCATTTCCTTTTGGCTCTTTTCCCATGCATTTCACGCGTGCAGCTTCAGTCGCTGAGAAAATCGTTTTACACCGGCAACAACAAGAATCGCCCATGGCCTTTCCGCGACCCTTCGAGCAGGTGGAAAAGCAATTCCATCTACCCCCTCTCAACCCCTCCCACTAGAATTTTCCCCACCCACACAAAATTTTCCCTTCAACTTTGTTGCTGTAGCGACGCGTGCTGCTCGTTGGCTGAAAATTTTACTTTCCGCTTCCGTCCGTGGTTATTGTTGAGCTTTGATTAAAATTTACTTTGTTGTTGGTATTTATGAAACTTAAACGGGGGCGGCACTCCCGGAAAAGCGGAAAAGCTTACCCGAGATGCCATCGTATGTCCACCAGTCCTCCCAGCTGACGGCGAGCAGAACTGCAAAGAGAAAGCGGGGAAAGTGCATCAGATTTCTGATTTCAGTTTTCGATTTTCGAGTTGATGAATATAAGCCGCGAACATGTCAAAGATCTGATTGGGTCAATATATATGCAGCCAGCTTTAATACCTTATAATGTTTACCTGCGGGTGGGGACTTAAAAGTGCAGGTAAAATATCTGGGAGCTTGCAAGGGATTTTACATTTTAATGACTTTCGCTCTCGTTTCAATTTGACTTTTTCGAAACGGCTATTTGTATAGAATTTTCCCTTTACAACTATTGATATCTTTGTATGTCAAGAACCCCAATTAAAATATATAAGCTTGGGTTTATTTAAATATTATTTAATTACCATGAACTTACATATTATGTAAGGTGCGTATATTATTCATATATTTTAATGATGGAATATAGTTTAAGTCCTATAATATATTTTCTATATGTTTTCTCGTTATAATAAATATTGTTATTTTATAAATATATTCATAACATAAGCATTTTTTATTTTTACAGCTTTCTTTAATATAATTTCAATAAAATAACATATGGTTAAAGGTCCCAATATTGGTATTACATTTAAATAATAGAATATAACTCAAGCTTTATATTCTATTTTATACATATTCTTCATTGTAACATATATATATTTTAAAATTGATGTACATAAACTATATATTTCTTATTTTACAGCTTTTGTTTCTATGAACATAATATTTTAATTATAACATACTCCAATTATAATATTTAAAAGTAAATATACAACTTTCATCTCATTATTTTTGATAAATATGTTTTCATTTTATTAACTATTATGGTTTTTGTTTAAGAACTCAAGACCCCTAAATAATAAATGTGATTCCTTACACTGCCTTTCCACTAAATTAATGGCACATTTCCATTGTTTTAAAAACATGATGAATAACTTATTTACTTGTCTCGTTTAAGCAGCCACTTTTTTTTCTGCATTTATGATAGGGCATCACGAATTTGATTCGAAACTTTTTCGGGCTGTCCTTCGTGTCCTGCACTTTGTGAAAATGATTTTTGCTTACTTGCCTTTTAATTTTTTCGTGTTCGAGTTGGTTTTCGCTTTTTGTTCGCCGGTTCGTTGGCTCGTTTTTGTTTTGCGGCTGCTTTGCTCTTTTTGCCTTTTGCTTTTTGCTCGCCCGTAAATTCACTTCCGTCACTTGTTAACTTTAACATTCATCGACACTTTTTGCCTTTTGGCCCTTTTTTTGCACCTCACTTTTTCTGGCTTCTGGCCTGGGAATGCAGCTGAAGCACTTTGTTATTTTGACAGCCGACAAAAAGCGGGCCAATGCCTTTGCCCAGAAGCAACCCTTTTGGACCAGCAACCTGCACTCTTTCTTTCCTTCCGCGACTCGAATCAAAGTCAAGAAATGTTGAGTCATTAAAACGCGTTACCAGACCACCCGCACCCCTTCTCTTAGTAATCCACCCACTCCCCCCCGTTCCCCACAAGGTGCAGTGCGAAATGCACTGTAGTTTCCGGCAAGGAGTTCCTCGGTCTCGGGGAAAAACCCCAACGAACTCGGGTTCCACTCCAGATATTCTTGTGAAACTTTCTGGAGGGTGTTATTAGGTAAAAACAGGTATATTTTCTAACGAACCCTTGGGAGGTTGTTCCTTTTTTGGGCAGAACTTGGGTCATATTATTTTGGTAACAGATCCTTAAATAACATTTATACAAAATTCAAGAAACTTATATTTAACAAAGAAATTTTGTTAAGCAATAGCTCTATAAACTACATATTATTTGTTTTGCAAATTCCCATATATAACTATTTAGCCAAGCCAAACTTTGGGTCAAAGCAACCCAGAGTTCCCAGCTTTTTGTTTACCCCTTTGAAATGTTTTGTAAAAAGCGCAAAAAGCCAGGACTAAAAAAACCTTGAAAATTTTGTGACGAGAGAAGGGCGAAAAGTAAAAGGCAACGACAAGAGCAACATCAACGAGAGTAATAACAATAATAATAATAATAATGCAAAGTCATGGGCAATGATTGAAATTAATGGATTTCTAAATGCTCAGCGTCATTGCAGCCCCCATCTCAACCCTTTAGCAACTGAAAAAGGGGGGTTAAGGGGTTAACCCGCTGTCGACAAATTGTGGCTTTGGCTAAATGTTGCGCACTGCGAAACATAGAATCTCTTTGTGATTCGTAATTTGTGTGGGGCACTTGAAGATTTATTCTAACAGCAAGAACAAAAATTTTAATATACCGTATCTTTAATATCCAACAGAATATATAGTTTCTTTAAAGATATTTTAAATATCTGAATATACAACGCCCTGAAAATAGAGTCCCTAAAACACCAAAAGGTATGTTTATTAATATTGTAATATTCCGAAACTTTAAAATTCAATAGAATGTATAGCCTCTTAAAAAATATTCCAAATATCTGACTATACTCCCCCGAAAATAGAGTCCCTAAAACACCAGTACTAGGTTTATTTAAACACCCAATCTTCAAGTCTCCGATTTCTCATTAAGCTCTAGGTGTTTTTATTCTCCCAACTTTACACACTTCACGAAAAGTTTTTAAGCTTTTCTTTTTTGTAAAGAAAAACAACATCTCGAATAAATTCTATTCAATTCGCTGGTTCTCCCACTCTCCTTTGGTTTTGTTTGTTCATTGAATTCTATTTATAAATTTTCACCTGGCTGCACGTCCCCTCCCCCTGCCCTCACCCCCTCCCCTCCGCCTACACTACACCTGATTCTTCTGTTGGCTTCTTCTTGGCCTTCTTCCATTCCTCCTTGGTCTCGCATTCGCAATCATAAAAGGCAACAAAATGTTGAACAAATTTTTATGGCTGCACAAAGCAACAGAAAGTGACAAAGCGAGAGAGCAGGGCAAAAAGTCAGCAGTACAGGATGCACCGAAAGAAACTGTTAGTAATTTTGTTTATTTTGATTAAGTCTATTTAATGGAACGTAATTTGAGCTTAGATCTATGATTCTAAAAGCTTAAATATATGTTTTAATGGGGGCTTTTATTAAAACATACATTTTTGTATATCCCAGATATTCCACTTGAGAATCGGTATCCAAAAAACAAAGTTTAAAAAAATTTTAAAATTATATTGGGGTGACCCTCTTTTAAAGAATAATTTTGAAGTAGAATATTAGAGAACTAAACTACAAACTTAAAGAGGTAATCGGGACTTAATTACCCAAGTTATGGAATTTAGAGGTACAGTTTTTGGTTCCGATTCTGAAAGCCATTGAAATTACGGAAAAATCCAACATGAAAATGGTAAAAAGCTTTGACCCTCGCTTAAAAGACCAATTTTAACGTAGAATATTAGAGAATTCACCCACAAACTTATAAAGGTATCCTACTTGAAAATCGGTATCAGATTACCCAAGTTATGGTTTGTAGAAGTGCAGTTTTTGGTTCTCATTATGAAACCCAGTGAAAATACTGAAAAATCGAAAATGAAAATGTGTTAAAATTTTAAGCCTCTCTTACAAGAAAGATTTTAATGTAGAATATTAGAGAATTCAACCACAAGCTCATAGAGGTATCCCACTTGAAAATGGGTATCATATTACCCAGGTTATGGATTGTAGAAGTGCAGCTTTTGGTTACGATTCTAAAGGCCATTGAAATTACGGAAAAATCCAACATGAAAATGGTCAAAAATTTTGACCCTCGCTGAAAAGACAAATTTTAACGTAGAATATTAGAGAATGTACCCACAAACCCATAAAGGTATCCCACTTGAAAATTGGTATCATATTACCCAAGTTATGAATTGTAGAAGTGCAGTTTTGGGTTCCTATTATGAAACCCAGTGGAAATGCGGAAAAATCGAACATGAAAATGGGTTACAATTTTGACCCTCTTTAAAAAGGTAAATTTTAATGCAGAATATTGGAGAATTCAATTACAAACTCATAGAGGTATCCCACTTGAAAATCGGTATCATATTACCCAAGATATGGATTGTAAAAGTGCAGTTTTGGGTTCCCATTATGAAACCCAGTGGAAATATTGAAAAATCCAAAATGAAAATGGGTCAAAATTTGTACCCTTGTTATAAAGAAAGATTTTAATGTAAAAAATTAGAGAATTAAATGATAAGTCCATAGAGGTATCGAACTTCAAAATCGGGATCCAATTACTAGTTATACCCAATTGATGTTCCCATACTTTTTCTCTCAGTGCAGGCAATGTCATGGCAGCGCAGCCGTCTGAACTCCCCCCGCAAGCCCCCCGCCCTTCGTTTTCGGCTTGTGGTTGTCGCTTTTGTGGCTGCCCCGCATTTTCCGCCCCCGCCCGAATTTTCCCTCTCTGTTTTCGCCGTCGCGCCTTTTAGTATTAATTACAAATGAAATTTTCTTATCATTTCAGTTGCCGTTGACAACTTTCTGTCTGCTGGCCCGTCTGGGTCACCATTGCCTTCGACCCGCCGACCCCTGACTTCACCCCTGAGGCAGAGAGGACCTCCTCTAGTTTAGGGCCAATAAGCAAAAATAGTTGCTGCTAATTGTTGTTCGCCGTTTATGGTTATTGCCAATGCGTGCTAATTGTCACCAGCCATCTCTTTGGGCTCCCATTTTCCCTTTTCGGGCTTTTCAATTTCAGCTTCGATGCTGAGTTTTATTTTGTATTTCGTATTTCTTATTTCGTATTGTGTTTCCTGCAGGAAATTAATGGCGACACTTTAGTTGCGCTCAATATTGTCAGTCTCTGCTGTCAGTGGGATTTCTTCTTTTTCCTTCATGATACTCTAGGTTGGTTGTTGGTTTACTGAAAAATATCTAAACCTTAAGTATTTGCCATTTAAAAAATATTTCCCACACTGCAAAGAAATGTTTTGTAATCACTGAAATAATACGAGTGTAAAATGCTTTGAATATAATTTTATAGTACTTTTAAGTGATGTATTTTTCGAAAGGAAAATAATATTTTCATAAGGTATATTTAAGGATCTTAACCTTCAGTGGCAAAAACCATTAAGCAGGATAAAAAAAATACCAGTGTCATAAGGTATATTTAAGGATTAAGATATATTATTTGTTTTTCCTTCCTGATACTCTAGGTTGGTGAGAGTTTTACTGAAAAATATCTAAACCTTATGTATTTGCCATTTAAAAAATATTTCCTAAACTGCAAATTACTGTTTTATAATCACTGAAATATTTCGAGTGTAAAATGCTTTGAATATTATTTTTATAGTTCCTTTAAGTGATGTATTTTTTAAAAGGAAAAAGAATTTCTCCAATGATATGTCAAAAATACTATTTTCATAAGGTACATTTAAGGATCTTAACCTTCAGTGGTAAAAACCATTTAGCAGGATTAAAAAAATACCAGCGTCATAGGGTGTATTTAAGGTTTAAGATATATTATTTAGCAGAAGCTATAAATTTAAATTTGTTATAAAAGGTATTTTATATCAGATTTCTTGCAAATGATATCTTTAAGAGTATTTAGCACTTCGATCCCTGTAATGTATACCCATTTTCCGGTTCTTTATTTCATAGGTTTTCTTTGCTTTGTGTTGTGTTCGCTTTTCGTTGGGTTCGCTAGCTGTTTTTTTTTTTTTTTTGCCATTTTCTATTTGTTTGCTGTCGTCGTAGTCGCTTGTCTATTTAAAAAGCACGTAAACATGGCCGACTTCTGGCGCGCCCAAATCAACAGCAACAACAAAAATATAAACAATAGGAAAAACAACTACAACAACACCACTGGCAGGACATAGGGGCGGGTTAATAGCAGAGGGGGGGGAGGTTGGAAAATAAAAAATAGAAAAAATGATATAGGGGGAAAAAAGGATTGACGTGCGCATTTTAGTCACGCTGTCGCGGGTTTTTTGCCTTTTCGCCATTTTAGCTGATTGTTTTTGTTGTTGTTGTCAGGAGCAGTAGTTGTTGTTGTAGTTGTTGTAGTTGTAAGCGAAAGGATATATACACGATATGTGTGAGGGACACGAGAATATCAGAGGACATCGAGACATCGGGCTTTCAGAGAGCTTTGCCCGCGGGTAACTTAATATTTTGTTGATGTTTGCCCAACTTGATTATATCTATCACTATCATAATATGGCACACCCCCCGCCAAGTTGCTAGCACTCCCACTGTTCTGAGACATATGCAAATTTCCACCCCCCCCCCGCCCATCAACCCAAAAAACACAAAGTGTCAACACAACAGATTGGAGCAAAAGGATATGGTTCTCAAAACTGAATTATATGGCCAGTGATATAATGAAAATGTGTAGGGCGTGTGTAGGGTTTTTTCTAAATTATCTTCATGTTTACAAGGGACTGGGACTCCTGTGAATAATTTATTTGCCAGTTTTTGAATTTGGAATTTTATTTAGTTTGGGGTTTTTACAATGTATTTTTATGAAAAGCTTTATCCCTATATAAGGTATTTCGATTTTTTTCTTTGTAAGTCTCTGAAAAACAATATATTAAGTATACGCACCGTTGATAAGGGGAGGTATTAAAAATAAATCATATAGATCATTAATGTCAATTGAATTATTTCCGATTAAGTTATTATTATTATGTTAAGGCCTTATTTAGTTTGCAAAGGTATTTATACAAAAATGAATCGGAAAAATTCAGAAAACCGATGCAAATTGATATAAAATATAAGTAGGTCCTGAAAAGTAAGCTAAGAACTTCCTTGATTGAATCAACCTAAATTAGCCGAATGTAAATTTTCAATAGGAACATTATACTTGTATTTTAATTGATTGCGCTGTAGGTATTCCTGTCCACCGCACACTTTCCCCATTCTCCACCGCTTTTAATTCATTTGATTTTTATGATGGTGATGGTTAAGAGAACAGGGCCAGAATAGTAATATGCAAATAGCCCGAGGCGTGTTCTCTGAAATCGGGAGCAAAAAGTCGAAGGATGTGGGGGTAAAAAAGCAGAGAGATCTGGAGGAACAAGGCGGTGGTTCCGTTTTTAAAAGCGCAAGCAAGTGAAAGCTTTCAATCAATGTCGCTCGCTCGTCAGGCGCCCCCGCCCCCTTGCCCCTGCCCCTGCCCCACCCCCTCATCCTGACCACTCAATACCCCTCCCTAAACTGGGCTTACACGCCTCTGTTTTTGTGGCCAGCTTTGGCTTTTAATTTCTATCGCTACGATTTCATTTTTTAGTTCCGTTCGGTTTGGTTTGGCTTGGCTTGGCCTGGTTCAAGCAACCATTTCCATTTTCTACCCGCTGCCACCCCCCCTCCATTTTCCACCCAGCACCACCCCCTTTAACCCTGCATGAAAGAGCCACACCTCGTTCTTTGATTTTTATTAAGTTTTGTCGACTCGGTTTTTGCTTTTGTGAGTCCGCGTGTCCGTTTGTCCGCTTGTCCGCCTGTCCGTATCCTGTCCGCTGCCACGCCTTGGCCCGCCCCTAACCCCTGACCTCTGACCCCTTCGGCTGGCACTCCCTTTGCCCTTCGCCTGGCTAATGGTAAATGCCATTTCAATTACGTACACAGTACTAAAATTTTATGCGGCCAGTCAACGTGGCCTCCCCTCTGTTTTTTTTTCCTTCCTTTTTTCTTTGTCGATTTCCATTTGCGCTTTAAGTGCATTTGCACAATGCCATGGGGGAGTTTTTTTGGGGGTTGGGGTATATGGGATACGGTATTTGGGGTGTGGCCATAATCAAACATCAATCGGATGCTATAGAGGCCGTTTCTATCAACGCATTTTCGCTTTTTTCGGGTACCACTACGTAAAATGCTACAAGAAATTCAGAAAAAACGGGGAATATTTACGGAAACGGGGGGTATTTGGCAATAACTGTTAGTGAAAACTGGCTTAAAGAAACATTTCCAACTACATTTTGTGTTGGGAACTTATCACAAAAGATACTTTAAATGTTTTATTTTAAAATAAGCAAGGTGCTTTTTATTTTTGACAAGATTTTTTTTGTTCATTTGTCATTAATTAAAACGAATTTAAATTTTAATAGTTGATTTAGGCAAATACAAACTATTATAAATATTTATTAACTCTTCCAAAATATTCGAAACGAACTAAATATTAACAGTTGATAAAGAGATTAATTTACAAGGGAATATGTTTATTTTCGCAAAAAATAAGATACCTCTAAAAACGGCTATCAAACAAACAAAAAACTGAAATAGAATTCACATCAACGCCAAAGAAATCAAATCAAAAATCATCTCCTTTACCTCCCATTTTTGTAGCATTTTTTGTGGGCCTCATGAAATCTCTGTTTTGTTTATTCTCATCCTATTTTCCCCCAAGTGACACCTGCAACTTTTTGTGAGTGTGTGTCGGAAACAAATGGCACGCAAAACACCTGTCAAAAACAAAAACAAGACAGAAAACCAACCGAAAGAAGTGCCAGGAAAAAAACCCAAAAGAAAACTTTGTGAACTCATTTCGTTACCCGTTGTTTTCACCACTTCTGTTGCTTTAGTCACTACTCTAACTGCCAATAGGCGCGTCAGAAAGTCGCAAAGTGAGAAAGTCACCAGCGACGACAACGGCAATAGTAACAATAACCGAACACGAAAGGAGCCTCAACTAAAAAAGGATTACTTTCACATAGTCGACGGGTGAAATACCCTGTAGAAAATATAATAATATATAAATATAAATAAATAAAATATTGAGTAAATAAGAAAACAAAGAAGTATATGAAAAAAAGGCTTTCTTTAACTGTAACTCTTAGAATAATCATAAGAAAATTGCTTAAATATGATAAATATGGGTAAATATAATTATAAAAAAAAATTTTGTTTGGTTTATAGACCCTTTACACCTTCCAAAATTCTTTGAGTTTCTTTAAAGTTGTCTGTCAATATTTTCTAAGAGCCCGTACTAGGTATTAAGATTTTTGTGCTAGCATAGTTCTAATAAATATCAATAAAATTAAAATCTTTTTGATGTTATTTTTTTAGGATTCTAAGAAGGATGATCATTTTCTGAAAACACCCGCAAAGAGGGTATCAAAATGGAACGGACAACCGAGCTAAATAGTGCTGGGCTGAGCTCTTCGTGCA
Organism: Drosophila subpulchrella; assembly: GCF_014743375.2. Taxonomy (NCBI): domain Eukaryota; kingdom Metazoa; phylum Arthropoda; class Insecta; order Diptera; family Drosophilidae; genus Drosophila; species Drosophila subpulchrella. The sequence goes on along the minus strand of NC_050613.1, from coordinate 26,014,754 downwards.
CTCAGCTGGTACATGCATTTGTAACCTAACCCACCGACCCCCAATTTTCCCCAGCCCGATTTTCCTGCAGTTTCCGAGGGAAAAGCAAGAATTGCTGAGAGGAACCGCAGTCACTTTGGCTTTGCATTTTTTGTGAGCTTGGGTTTCCCGGGGATTCTCTGTGTGTGTGTGTGTGCGGTGATGGAAGAAAGTTGCAGTTGCATGGAAAACTGGGAGAAATAGGGAGGATTGGGACCTGCATTTGGCAACAGGTGGTGAGGCTTAGTCCTCGGTGATCTCTTCCACATCGCCTTCTCCGCCAGAGTTTTCCATTCGCTAAGCCCACAAATAAACAAAACAAATGCCCCCAAAAACGGAAAGCAAAAGAAAACTGACTTCAAACGAAGAAAGGCTCAGGAAAAATGGAAAAGCAAACAAAAAAGGTTGCACTTAAATATCAGCAAAAGTTTCTCCTGTCGCCACTAGAAGAAGGAAAGGGAAAAACAGAATGAGGGAGATGGAAGGCCTTAAGCGTAAATTTTCCACTGACACTGATTTGTTGCTTTTGGCAATGGAGAAACATTTTTGGAGGAAAAGCCAGGTGAGAAGAAAAGACAGCTGCACAACTAAAAAATATTTTTTAATATTTAAAAGAGGCCTTATAATTTTTCTTGATAACTAAAATAATGTTTATTAAATGTTTAATTAATTTTGGAAATTATTCGCTTAATTAGCACAAAATAGTTTACCATATTTATTTGATAAGCTTCCCTTTAAAATAATTTGATTTGATTTTAGTATGTGTTTTAAAACGTAATATTTTTTTTAAACCATTATTTTGAATAAATTTTTTCAGTGTACAAAAATAGCTGACTGACATTGCTTGTTTGCTTCCGAGAGCAGTAACTTGGCTTCCCTTTTTGCCTTCCCAGAACCCCGTTTTCCCCACCTTTCTTGCACTTAAACTTTGGCAACTAGTTGTTTTTGGTGCTGCTGCTGCTGCACTCATTATTGTCAAGTTGCCTTTTACACATTCTACTCATTTGGGTTACACAAGACACAGACACGGACACAACCACATGCACCACAATGGAAATCCCCGGGAAAATGGAGCTTTCCCTGCCAGCCTTGTGCTGCCTAAAAATGTGTGTGCTGCATACTTCGGGGCACCTGCATCCATAGATGTGCCCCCGAAAAAGTGTGGATATAGCAGTTACAGCTACAGTCACTCCCCGAACGACCCTGTCCAGGTGTCCAGGTAGATATAGTAGTAGCACTCAAATTGCCACTGCCAAATGGCCAGCAAAAGAGCAAACAGTGAAAAGTTAAGCGGGCCCATTTCTGGTGTCATTTTCCCAGCATCCCCATCCTCATTTCGAAACCCATTCTCATCCCCACTTTCCCGGAGTTTTAATGATGTTGCTCGACTGTCTCCGGCTTCACTTGCAGCTGCACCGCTGAGTGACCGGATGACCGCAACATCAGCAGTGGGCAAGTCCAAGTGGGGGGAGAAAGTACCAGGAGAAAGCAGCAGAGTCCAAGAAGAGAGGCGTGTTCCCTTTTCCGACAGTTTAGGAGATTTGAGAAGTAAAGTAAGAACTGTTTTCATTTTAAGCTGTCATCCTTATAAATTCTTACAAATTTTATATAATGTGTCTAAAAGTATGCAATAAAAAAGTAAAGTCACAAATATACTGTTGCATACTTTTAGACCCCTTTCAATTGATATAAGAACCCTAAAAATAAAAATAAAAAGTCCTTATGAAAATATACTTTTATCGAAGGGTTTATTAAACAGAGTATTTTATTTAAATTTTATTATGGTATAATTCTTTAAGTATTTTTCAGTATTTTTTAGATTTTTTTAACTTTACCTCCAAGTCCCCAAAATCGAAGAGAAAATGCAACTGAGAGCTTGGCTTAGCCAGAATTTTTGCAGAATTTTAGCCCAGGGGCACTTTGGCATGTCGACGATATGAAGCAGGCGGACATCGGGACATCCGGACAACTGGACGGACGGACAGAAGAACAAACGGACAAACGGACAAACGGACGGACGGACAGGCAGCCAAGCATCGCAGCAGCCAAGTGACGGCGCAGTTAATTAGTCTAAGTGGAACTGGGTGCACAAACTTCAAGCACTCCCCACTCTCCATTGTTGCCTCCAATTGCTACTTTCACTAGCTGCACTTCTGCTTTCTCCTTTCGCCCAACCCCCTTTCACTCCACCCATCTGTTTCTATTTTGTGAAGCCTTCTCCTGGTTTTGGTCGCTGCTGCCAATTGCTGTTCACTTTTCGGCTGCTGCCATTTGAAATGGGCAGTGAGCGTGTTGCGGCTTCAAATTTTTACAGGGTAGCCGGGATCGGAAATAGGAAACTAAATTTTGATAATAATTAAAAACATATAAAACATTTTTAAGGAACAGGGAAAAAAGAAGAAATATTTTAAACAGAATATTATAAAAAAAGGCCACCTTTAAATAGGATTCTAAAGACACAGTTTTGGTTCAACTTCTATAAACTTATTGAAGCTTTAAATAATTATAAAATAAAATACTATATAGCACAGGTAAGCTTTATTAAAGCATTTGGGTAACCTTTTGCAAACCTTTGAAATTCCTAACACAAAAATGGCTATAAAAAACAGATTACTGGAGCATGAAGCCGCAATCTCTGAAAAGCAATAATATTTACCACTACAGGACATCTTCTTTTCGAGTACTTCTCCTCTTTTTTCGCCCTTAACTTTGGTTCAGCCAGGCGAGCGAACTGAAGAAGGACTCTCGAGGACTCAACCGCTGAAGGATCCAAGCTGAATATATATTCATTTGTATTCATTAGACTCGCCGCGCAAGTGACTGACCATAAGGCAAAGAAAACCGGCAAGCAAACAGCTCATGAATTCACTTTTACATTTTCAACTTGGAATTTTTTAGGAATTTTAGGTGTTAACTGAATACCTTTTAACAATGCTAGATTTTTCCCAGTGCCCTGAAATTATTATTCACTTGCTTTGTGGGTATTCAAATTACGCTCCACACACATGCCCTCGTTTCGATTTAAGCTAATGTTTTCCGAATGAATTTTCACTTTGCACTGCAATTGGATTTTCCTTTCACCTGGAGGCCACTCATAATGCAGTTAACCCTCCTCAACCCCCGGACACGAATCTGAATAAACAGCGGGCGTGTGTGTGGGTTAAAGGGTGGGGGGGGGGGGGGGGGTTAAAGGAGACCTTGAATATCTCCCAACGGTAGACCCGCAAAATGTTGGCCAAACATTTGCAATTCTTTTGAAATCATCATTACGTCTGGGTGGCAGACTGAGGTTTTGGTCTTAAATGGGTTAAGGCAGGGGTTAAGGGTGGCCCTTGTGGTTGGGTGGTTCGGTGGTTGAGTGGGTGGTGTCAGGGTGGTGCAAAGTTTCCCGCAGCGTCGTCGAAGAACACACATTCTTCATTAGCCGCGTGCCACATTTTTCTCCGAGGTTTCCTCCTGCGGCTGGCGCTGCAAAGTATGCTACCATTTTCAAGGGCCTAAAGGGGGCACTATGTGTGTGTGCGTGTGTGTGTGTGTTAGCCAGAAGCATTGTGCGTGTGTGTGTGTGTGTGCATGTGTTGGCCATGATAAATGAGCCATTGGCATTTATTTTCGTTTCAGTTTCATTTCGTTTCGTTTCGTTCGCTCCCCAAGAAATCGATGTCTGCTGATTTTTCAGCCAGCCCACTAAAAATTACATTTTCCGGTACAAAAAAAAAAAAAGGAAAAGGAAAAGCGGCTGCTAGTTCATCTAAGCGCACACAGGTGGCGCTAATGTGGCCGCAGCACCTTGAATGCTCTTGATTTGTTGCCCGAGCCAAAGGAAATTATGCCAATTTTTTGTGATTGTGTGTGGGCTCGCCTGCCCCGACCTTGTGGCTTATTTATTCTGCAAGTGGGGTTCGGGATCTCCATATAAATAACCGATGAGTTGCTTAAAGTTTTGCCTTGAAAGTTGGGGAAAATTAAATGGGGAAAAATGGGTTTTAAAGGTGCCAGGTGAAGTTTGTGGTTAAAAAGTTGCTGGATAAAACTTAAATATTTGGAGCCAATGGGCAGCTATTAACTTGCCACAACTTATAAATACATATTTTAAATTATGTATCTTCTATTAGGTGGTATTTAAAATGGTCCTTTTTGACTCTAATTAATTTTGAGCTATCCTGAAAAATAATGTTTATAGTGTTTTAAAATCCCTTTAAAAAATAGCCTCTATGTTCTCCGTGATATACCAATTATAGCCCCAAGATTATTCAGATTTAAGTTCTTTTACTTCTTAAGGACATGTAAATCTTTACTTAGTAAGCCAAAATAAAATATTTATCCTTTGAAATAATAGCCTCTATAATCTCCGCAAGCCAATTATAGCCCTGGGATCATTCAGATTTTAATTCTGTTTTGCCTGGGGACCTGGCTGTCATCACTTTTTATGTGCATTTACAGCAGAGTCGCAGTCGCAATCGCAATCGGAATCGGAATCAGAATCCAGGAATCAGAGGCACTGAAGACACTTGGAAATCAAATCGCATTGCTATTAAATTTGACCAGCCAAGCATTTCTTGGCCAGGGGAAAAAAAGGGAGAGCAGGCCGGCAGGACTTGACCAAAGTGGCCAATGACGATGACGTTGGCACGTCCACACTCGGCCGAAAGGAAAGCCAAAGGAAAACCTTCTGTTGGAATGGGGGAGAGAACCTTCTTTTGACCAGTCGATGCTTCAATTTTACACATGTTTTGCATGCAAATCTCGCCAAACAAACACGGCAACTACTCGTACTACAAATACTACAACATCTCGACTTGTTCGTGCCGGAAGTTGGAAATTTTCTCAAGCAAATTTTTGGCATTTTTACAAAACGTACTTGGGCCAATTTTATTAGGCAGCCTTTCGCCTGGTTTCCTTTTTTCTTATTTGGCTCTCTGTCTTTCTCTACTTTTTTTTTCTTTGTTTTTGGGGCACACGCAAAGCAGCAACATCGTCAACATCGTGCAGTGGAAAAGTTGTAATTTTAATTTAGCCTCTAACTGCCTCAAAGACACACTCACACACTCGCAGTTGGAAAATTGGAAAATGGGCGGCAGATTCAGGAGTCCGAAGGCGTTGAAAAGCCACAAAGTTGCACGTTTGGCTGAAAAGGGTTGGTTGGTGGTTCGGAAAATGGGGGAAAACTTTGACTCCTGCCCTCGTCACGCATGCCACTGCACCTGAAAACTGAGTTGTGTGAGTTGCATGGCCAAAAGGAAAAGCAGCTGTGTTTTTGTCAAAAAAAAAAAGAGGGGGTAGCCCAAATTAAATAAACGAATTTCATTTGCATTTTGGCTTCGTTTATGCTCGCCTCGGGGGAAATTAAATTCAAGGAATCAAATGAAAAATGGAAAAGCGCACAAAGATAAGCCTTTGATAAGAAGGTCCTATAACCTTTGGACTTTGGAAAATAATATAGAAATTTGTGGAGAGTGAAAACTCGGCTCTACAAACTGCCAAGTATTTTTTTTATATACCTTAGTTTCAAAGAAATTGCAAATATGTGGGTACAAGAGTCCTATGAAAAGAATATTTGTTGTAAGGAATACAACTCTTTGAGTAAAAGCATAAAATAAAGGGATCATTTCTTTAACTTAAAAAAATAAATGTGTTAATAAAAATAAGATAATCCTTTGATAAGAAGGTTTTAGAAAAATAAAGATATTTGTTACCTTATATTTTTGTATGATTTTCGACCACAGTAATTGCAATAATGTGGCTAAAACAAGTCTTGTGAAGAGAAAATTAATTTCAAAGTAAAGCGATAATTATTTGAACACAAAAACTAAAATGTTTAAAATAAAACGGTTGAGAAAAACATAACCAAATTTCAATAAAATCGACATGGCTATCCAGTTTTGTAACTTGCAGCGCTTTAAATATTTTAGAAATAGTTTTTCCCCAATTTTCTTCGCCACTCTGTCGGCCAATCTGGAAAGCCAAAAAGAGAGATTGGGCGAACTTTGTTTTTCTTTTTTTGAGGGCTGTCCGACTTCTTTCAATCGCCTGCCAATCTCAGCCGCCCTGCTCCTGATTTCCACACCCCCCTGCCCATCTAGTTTTCCGGATTTTTCCGGGCTTTCCCCTCCCCCCCCCGGCTGTCTGCTCAATAATTTGTTGGGTCTGGAAATCAAAGCGAGCCTTTGCTGATCCCCTTTGAGTGATTTGCTTGCTCGCCTCACGGACATTTGAAATGGAGCGCAGGCAAAGCGGCAGGAGAAAGGTGAAAAGTGGGGAAAGCAGGGGGGAAAGCTGGGGAAAAGCGTCGACAGGCGAGGAAAAGCGAGTGAAACCCAGCCGGCAATTAAGGCGCAAATCGTTTTTGTTTCCACACACCACGAATAATTAATGGCCCGGCCATCGCAATGCAAGCCATCCGATGGCTGGACTGCAGTTCGGCTCACTTAATAATTGAATCGGTTAATAATGCAGCATAATGCTGCATAAATGATGGCCCTAACAAATCGTAATTGGCCTGCAAATGAAAACCAACTGGCAGCAACATCGTTCGCAAGCGGAGAGCAATCAAGTTGAGATAAAATTGCATAAATACAAAATTCAAATTCAGCTTCAATGGGAGAACATGCATTTTTTAGGCCCACAATAAATGGCATGAAATTTTAGCATTTCTAGTTGGGCTTTTTTTGTGTTGTACTCCTTTGGGACTTTTTTTGGTTTTGTTTTTTGATTTTGACGTGTAGGATGGAATTTAATTGATTTGGCTACATTCTATTTACAAATTTAATTGCTTTTAAATTTATTAAAATTATACTTTTATTCAACTATATTTATTCTTCCTAACTTTTATTCAAATATTATAATTCTAATTAATTTTAAACATAAATATATGGAATTTTACCTTTGCAGTATTTTTTCAGTATTTTTTTTAGATATACCTACGAATTAACTAAAAAATTTAATAGTCTTTATTTTGACAATAGTACTTTTTTTTAAATAAATACATAAAAACTGTTTGTAAATTTTTAACTTAATCAAAAAAATGTAAATCAATTTTATTTATAGGAAATTTAATGTTTTAAAAGTGTATAATTTTATTTATAATATTAGAAATGATTTTTTAATTCACCATCATTAATTATTTTTTCAAGTACTATAACCTTTTGTAATTACTAGCAATATTTCCCATTTTCCTCTTCCTGTAAAAGACTTCAAAATTCCTTGTAAACACACTTGATAATAAAATGCTATAATTATATTTACTTGGCTTAATGTTGTTTGGTTTTAGCCACTGCTCCACGGGTGCACTAATTTTTCCGGTCAGTCTGCGGTTTTCCCAGCTCGCCTTGTGGGATATTTTTATGGGCGGCACTCTTATTTAATGCTCGGTTTAAATGCTTACTGCATGGCGAGCTCCGCTGAAATTTGTCCCCTTGACTTGGCTTGGCACTCGTGTTTGACCTGCCAGGACTCCAGCTTTTCCACTCGCTTTTCCCCCTAGCTTTTCCTCTCGCTTTTCCTCCCGCTTCACCCCACTGTGCGCCATTGTGCCGTGTCAAAGTCACACATTCCATGGCCCCCAAAAAAAAAAAAAAACACCACACAGATGCAAGTGCATTTGGTTTATAGGGAAGGTGGGGTGGTGAGTGGGGATTTTGCCCATGGGCAAGGTCAAAGGGCCAATGGGTGGGCGTGGCCCCGCGGGGGGCAGGGGGTCAGGGGGTCAGTGGTGTGTGTGCATTGTGTGTAGATGGACCGCCATGTGTGCGTGCGAGCGTATTGTCAGGTTAATCACTCGTTTTGTTGGCAATTACCGTTATGACCCCAACGAGAGAACAACAATAAAGGTCGCAGGACGGGGGGGGGTTGGCTAAAGGCGGGGTCGCCGGCAAAGCCACTTGACCTTTTGTTGTTGCCAGCGAATATCAATGAGTCCATTATGTATGAATGTCAATGATTATGGCCGCCTGACATGACACAGTGGAAATTCCGAAAGGGACCTCGATAAGGGAGGCCCCAAATGACAGTTGACAGCGTTTGGCATTTTGGCACTTTGGCCCCCTTTGGCCAACCCCCCTGCCCCCTGGGGAGACGAAGGAAACGACGCCCGTTGACAATAACAGCATCAATTTGCCGTCACCTGGGCAGCCCATTTCCCAGGGGGAAAGCTTCGCGGGGCGGGGAGGCGGTAAAAATGGGGGGAAATCCTGGGAAAATCTGGGAGCTGGGGAAATGGGAGCTTGGTAAGTGCGCCTGGCCCACATCATAAAATTTTAGCAGCACGCACTGGCGACGTATCAATGTCAGCATGCCAGATTCCGTTTCTTAGGGACAGTGGGGTAAAGAGCTCGGAAATGATTTAAATAAATTAAATAGTTTTAGTTTATAATTTTAAACAAAAAATTTTGTATATACATTCTGTACTAAACAAAGCCTGACACAATAAAGCTTTAAAGTTGAAACTATAAAATAATACATAAAGGTGTCTTAAAGTATGCAATGAAAAGCTGAAAATCATCTGTTAAGCTAACCAATTCAAAAAATGTTGTTGCATACTTTCAGACACTTTTATAAATGCCTTCCAATCCCAGTTATTTTACTTCATTCACCATTATCTATAAACGTTAATATATAACTATACCTATAACAAGTTCTTGATGCCTTTTTAATTGCATAAAAAACATTTTGTTGCATACTTTTAGACATAATAAGTGACTTTTTAGGTGATTTAAAAATCTCAGTAATTTCTTTTTCAATTTATTGATTATTTAAATAGGTATCTATTAACCACAATCCTTAACTAAATATATACAAATTAGAAATTAATATTTGATCCCCATATCCCATGCTATTTCCTTTACTTTGGTCCCACTGTGCCTTGCCCCCCGAACTTGCTTAGGGTCGTTAAACGGCGAGGGGTTCACTGTACAGGGGACCCACTTCAGACTGTCTCTCGTATTTTGTTATGATTATTGTTATGATTGTTGCTGTTTTTTTGCTGGAGTGCTTTTGTGCCTGGCTGTGAGTTGAAAAATGTGTAGGCCTCTTTTAGGGTCACAAACGCATACTAATGCGTAAGGACCCACACAAACACACAAGCACACACACGCACACATACAACAGGTGTCTTGGGTGAAATGTTATCAATGCCAAATTAAGCGTAAAATGCTGTCGCACTTTTAAAGGCAAATTAGCCCCAAAGCCCAAGGCAAAAGCCAAATGAGGCGTGAATAATGCACATGAGACTGTGTGTGTGTGTGTGTGTGTGTGTGGGGCACACACACGACAGGGCTCACACACACACACACATATACAGGCTACTGGGGAGCTGGGAAAATTATTATGTCTGGCCGGGATCATTTATTAGCCAAGTTTTTCAGCGCCACCACCCACACTTTTGCCCATCGATGAGGCGTAAAAGAATTATGCAGGCACCATTGCCACGCCCCCCCCCCCAACCCACACCACTACCGCCGCCTCCGCCCACTTCCGGCCATGCCATTGTTGCCATGCCATTGTTCCAGCCATTGGGAACAATTAAGCGAGCTTAGAACTCAACTGGAAACTCTCGGCCAGCAAACTGCCAACTGCCAATTGCAGCTGCCATTCAATAAAATTTAAACGTCAAAGCGGCATCGGGCCAATTATTTGTGACCGCACTGGACCCAAAACACAGAGACAGAGCTAAAAAAAAAAAAAATCTGGAAAATTGCGGGGCAGCCGGGGTTATAGAAAAGAATCAGAAAAAAACATGAAATAGGGAATAAAAGCGCCAAGGAGAAACAAGAAAGAAGCGTCCTGGCGGGCCTTTGTCTCTGCGATTCCTTTGTTTCGCCCCTGGAAGATGACGGTTCCGCGGGGAAACTCTGTGTATGGGGAAAACCCGGGGGGAAAAAGGGGAAAAAGGGGAAAAAGGGGGGGGCCGGGAGAATGGCGAAATGGCGGAGAAAAGCCCAAGGGGGGAGTTGGAAAAGCAACGAAGCTGGGGCATTGTGCAAATTAAAACTGCACTTGATTATTTCTCCTGCTAATTTTCATTGTTCAACCCGAAAAAAAATACCAAGTGATGAAGAAAGAGGAAAAAAGGTTGGGAAGGAAATGGGTAGGGTCTCTAATAAAGAAAAGTCGGCGTGAAGAAATGCCCTTGATGGACAATATGCGTAGTGGTAACCTAAATAAAGACAGAAAATATAACTACTCTTGGCTAAATTCAGGTACATAAAGAAGGTATTTCAAATCTTTATAAAAAAATAAATCATATTAGTTTTGAAGCATTTTTTTAATTTTCTACTGGTCACTGAAAAATAAAGAAAACATTAAATTTAAATTAAGAATAATAGGAAGATACAAAAAGATACAATTTTTGTAAGATGTAACATCATTCAAAAAAGTTATTTTAAGTAAAATTACAAGTAGATAAAAAAGAGATCTAAGGAAATGTCATGGTCGCCAATTACTAACCTTTATTTAATTTTTGTCACCTAGTAGGTTACCGAAAGTTAAAAAACTAATTAAAACTAAGGCAAATTAATTAATTTAAAATGTTGACCTTACGGAGATTCTAGAGTTCCAGATCAGTTCCTTATAAAAACTGCCTAAATTATTGTTCAACGATTTTTCAAAATTGTTTAATTTTTACTAAAGTAATAAACACAAACTTTAAAGTAAAACAACAGGAAATTGAACTGCAATTGTTGTAAAATGTAAGCAACATTGAAATGGAGTTGTACTAGGTGAAATTACGATTAGTAAAAAGATCTAAGAAAAAGGTCGGGGTCACCAATCACTAAATTCCCCATTAATTGTGAGACCTACTTCAGTCATAAAATTGATTACTCATTTAATAGCAGTTAACAAAATGGTGTCATATTTCTTTACTTTTCCAGTACAACATTTGTATTCGGAAGTTACTTTGTAGTGGCAATACCTCGCAAGGAAAGCGAAAAATCATCAGTGGACAGCAACTGGCAGTTGCTTTTCATTAGCGCGCGAGGCGTGGCAACTTAAGCGATTTGAGGACGAGGGGCGAGTGGGGATGGGTCAGAGGTCACGGGACAGGGGACAGAGGACAGCAGGGGGCGGGGTCGTCTTGAAGGGTTGTTTTCTCTTTCAATTCTGGCCACAAATTGAAAGCAAAATGCCAACGATGAGGCTGATGATGATGATGACCGGCAGGCCAGCGCGGCAGTGACAACAGAGACAGAAAAACAACGACTTTTGGCAACAATGAAACAAAAGACTGAGGGGTCAAAAGGGGGGTGTGGTCCAGAAGGGGGGGGGGGGGGGGTAGACCGGACCCCCCGTGAAAAGTCGGAAGGAAGGAAGATCGAAAGACAGCAGAAACAGATTGAAATCAGTTTGAAAACAAGCGAAGCGGAAAAATGCATGACCCGCTTCGACTTCGACCGAGGCCAAAAACCGGATGAGAGGACAAAAGGGGGAGGGGGAGGGGGTGGGTCGGGAAAATGTCGCCAAATGGAAACGGAAAACCGGGGGGGGGTTGCGGTGGACTGGGCTCAACAGTTCAGCAGTTGGCCATGGTTAAGTGCTGGAAATTATGTTATGCTCGTCGGCCATTGTTTTATGTCTCCATTCGAAGGATTATTGGTCATGCATGAGGAGTCACCCACCCACCCACTCAACCTTCGCCCCCTCCACCCGCCACCCTCCGCTCCCTGATTAACTCAATAAATAAACAATTTGCACAGTGAAGAGGACAGATTTCAGGACATTGTTTGGCCGGCAATTGAATTGGTGCCACATTGAGACAACTCCTGCAGCACATTTTTTGAGAAAATAAGAAAAGGCATGAAGCAACACAATAAGAAAATATTATTTCATTGAATAGTCAATTATGAACATTTTCAGTTCGTTCATATGTCAACACTGCGTATACGTGATCCAACCAAAAACTGATTTCATTAGGACCAAGACATTAAGTATACGTTATTTGAAATGTTTTCTTTGAAGAAACTATAAGCTTATTTCATAATCAATTAATATAATTATATATATATATATATATATATTTTAAAACTATTGCTTATTAAACATATAAAAATTTTCTTAAAACAAAGACATTACGTATACGTTATTATAACCATTCCTTAAAACAAAAAATTACGTATACGTACGTGAAAAGACTTTTTAAGGAACATAAGAAATTAATTTATTGAAATTTCTTTGTTTTTCATTTGCTTATTTCACCTTTATGAGAAATAACCCTAAAATGTGCCACAAAACATTTAAGTAGAGTAGTTCTGACATTAACAAAAAATGTAGCATACTTTTTTGATGCATTTATATATTATTTGAAAGGCTCAACATTAATTCACTGATTTAATATTTAAAATGCCTAAAATTGTTAACAAGAACCATGAAATATAGAGAATTAATATATTTTTATTTTGAAGGATGATCTTTAATAAATTATTGTTTTCCCACTGTGTACATCAGCTTGCAATCATATTTCCATCTGATTTTTTGAAGTCTGTCCAACTCGCACACTCAAACGCCAAATCGAAACGATTTTCAAATGCAACAAACACACACACAAGCACACACACAGAGCTGGAAAATCCAAAGTAAAAAACATGGGCCAAAAACAAAAACCAGTGACTGGGAGAGAATAACAAACAAACAAGCAGCAACAACAATGCAAAAATAAGTGGAGAAAAAGTATAATTTCCATTTCAAATTGAATTTTCATTTGCACAAAATCAGAATGGAGATGGCAAGGAAGCAGCAGCACTCGCATATATACTACATATCTGTGGATGTGTATACACATATGTAGGGGGGGGGGGGGGGTCTTACCATGCACAGATAAGAAGCAGAGCTGGCTAAATATTGGCCAAAAGCGAAAATCAATGTCCTGACGCGGCCAGTTTAATGTTTTTGGGATTACAGCCTGCCGGCGGTCGAGCATACAAGCCAGAGAGCCACCTACCGATTTTCCCATTTTCCCCACCCCCTAGACACACACACATACACCCTATATGCTACGACGTGCAGCAACTTAATTTAGCATTAACACACACACACTCGCAGAGACACAAACCCACACACAGACAGAGCTATGTTGTTGTTGTTATGGCCATTGCACAGGAGCTAACAAACTTTGGAACCCCCATATCATCCCCCTCCTCCTTTTCGATGACCGAAGATCCATTCCCCTGCTAGCTACGTGCCACATTACGTAGCCGACTAGTGGGCCAGTCCCCCCCAAAAAAAAAGTATCTACAGAAAAGGCCAAAAATAAGCAGGTAAGCTGCTCTAAAAGAGACTACTTATTTTTTTCTGTGTATATTTATAGTTCAGTGGCAAGGAGTTATACTTAGCTATACCAAGCAACGATGGCAAAAAGTCATAACTTCCTATGCTATATCGAAACACTCTGCATCCAAAAATAGCCTCATGAACCTCCCTTTATATAAAAACATGAGCTAATATATTAAGAAATCTTCTCTAAAGTATAAAACGCAAAAATGCTAGAGGAAATTGATAGACAAATTATTATTGGGTTGATATTAAGTTGGTTGTTAAATTGCTTTTCCCTGAAAATAGACAACAACAAATATTCTAGGCTAACTACAAAACCAAAGGTAAAAATTAGAAAGATTGGTATGTACATAAGTAGTTAAAAAATATAAAGTTCTAACAATATATTATAAATATTTTTTAAAGCTCTATAAACTAACTCAAAATTAAAGGTAAGGTAAGAAAAAAATTGGTAATTGATAGTTGAAGATTTTAATATGGTTTTGATTTTTTTTTTTTTTTGGCTTGACAATTATTTTTACCCTAAGTGCTTACCATGTACCCCAAAGTCTGGAAATCGCCTTACACTGCCGTAACGCACTGTGGGTCATTCAACTTTCGCCTGGCAGTTGTTTGCCACTTTGGAATTTTGTTTATTTCCGACACGAACCGCCAACGGCAGCTGCGACCCAGCCGAAAATCATTTCAGAAATTGTTCTTCCAATTTCGCGTGGCCATTTGATTTTTGGGCAAAAGCAAGCAGGGGCGTGCAAAAAGGGGGGTCGCTGCTGATCACTGTAAATTGCCCAATGAAGGGTATTTATTTAATGCATTTCGCTGCGGGCGAATTAATTTATTGAGCCTTGAGAGGATGCTTCCCAACGTTCTATGGCTGGCACTCTTTTGATTTCCCACACGTGTCCAAAGGGGGCTGAAAAGCCCTCCCCCCCCCCCCTTTTGGGCCAGGGGCGGGGGAGGCTGCAGCTGCAGGTGCAGGTGCAGGTGCAACTGTCCCAACGCTCACGGCTGATTTATCGTCCATGAAATTTATGTTTAGTTTAATCGAATGGGGCAAACAAAAATTGTGCAGAGAGCGGCCTGCTTATCGCTGGCCACCCGACACCGCCCACCGCCCACTTGCCACTTGCCCCTTTCGGCCAAATCCAGGCCCCCCCCCCGCCCACACCCATGGAAAAGTTTACTTAAGCACAGGAGGTGCTGCAAAATTAAGCAGCAGCAGGAACCACTCAACTCAAAGTGGGATGGTTGGATGGTTGGTTTCTTCTTTTTTTAGGGGGTGGCTCTGGCCCCCCATCCACCCACCGCCCCCTTTTATTTCTTCAAGCCGCTTCCATGCCGCTTCTTCTCCTCGAGCGTTTACTGCTGCAACTCGCAGACGCAACTATTGCAAAATTTCAACGTGAATTTATTGCATGAACATTTCTTTTTCCCTGCTGCTTTTTGCATTTTTTTCGTCTTCCTCATCTTCGTGATATTTTCGTTTTTCCTATATACCATATATATATATATAGTTTTATATTTTTTTTGGGCCATCCTAGTTTTTGTGCTGAATTTCCGTGAGGCCGCCGGCTATATATATTTGTCTATATACATCCGCACCATCATGAAATGCAGCTCATCTATGGTATATGGTATATGGTATATGTCTGTGGCGGGCCTTAAAGTCGTTTTATAGTTATAGCGGCCTCGGGAAGTAAATATTTAGCAGTTGCAACTTTTATGAGTGCCGGTTGCTTCAAGTCTGTAGGTCATAGCCGCGGGGTCAAAGTTTAAGTCACCTTTGAACCGACACAGAAGGATATTTATTTCACAAACTGAAGCTTATTTTGTGCCTAATTCAATTTATTTAAATATTTTTCAACTTTCAAGTCTAATATTTAACTAGCCACCCCAGCCATTTGATTTAAAATTTGATCAAATTTCCAAATGAAATTGCCGCACCAAAAACTTTTACGCATTTGCATCTATCGATTTGAGTTTCATTGGCTTTGGCCAATCGCAATGCAAATGAAGATGCCCCCCAGCCCCAAAAACTCCTTCAACTTGGCCTAAGTAGCCTCGATTAATGTGCAAACTTTTTGGCCACTTGCATCCGTTTCTGGTAATTTGAGGCCCGGCTTGCCCCCTTTTAGCTGCAATTTATTTATTTATTCTGTTGCTCATTATCTGTGCCAAGGGGGCGCTCGCCAGCGCTCCGCTCCGCAATTAATGTTGAATTTACGATGACAGATCTGTGGCATTGATAAGGCGGCGGGCAGAAGGCCCCAGAAACTAACCTCAAGTGCACAGGAAGCTTATCGGAGGACGTGACTGCAAGCTGCTGCACTGCAGGAAAAACTTACAGATCTAAAAGACTATCCCAAAGAAAAAAAAAATGGTGCTTGACTTGGGCTTAATCAATATTAAGCACTTTGGAATTTTTATGATCCACATCGTTGCCTAAATTGCTGAATACATATATATTTTTATATTTTCTGAATACTAAAAAGGCAATTATATTTCCAAATAAGGTCTTAATAACGAATGCCATATCTTGTTGGACTCGTAAATTAATTCCCAGTCGATTGGCATTCAACTATGTAGACTTTTTTGAATTCAACTATGTATTTTTGACCAATTTTCGCAAAAGAACCTCTTAAAAAATCCGAAAATTGGTCAAAAATGAGTGTTTTAAAATTTGAACTTCAATCGATTGGGAATTTAATAACAAAATCAACGAGGTATGGCATTCCTTATGCCGTCAAAATTATGGCCAATTATTGGTTTGTTTTTTTTGGGTCGAGAAATAGAGGACTTCATAGCCAATAATTTATAAAAATTTAATACTAGAATGTAAAAAATTTTATTTATAAGAGTATATAAAACTAGTATTTTCCCCTTAAAAATAGAGAGGAAGAAGAGCTTTCAATGTAACCTCCCTTTGAAAAAACATGCTCTATTAAAATATCAATTAGGCAGCATCTTTAAAAAAAAATGCACCAAACTGTATACTTTTTTTTCCCAGTGCTAAAGCTGCTGCTCATGTTCATGTTGTTCTACTTGTTGTTTGCCCAACTTGCAGTGTTGCAAGTTATGCAAGCTCGTGTCAGGTTGATGTGGAAAATTTGCATATCGCATATCGTTGACACGGTTGACACTGACCCCAAAGGGGCGTGCCAGTTGGATGGGCGTGGCAGTTGGGGGGCGGGGGGGGTCTGAGTATAGTGACGAGTAGAAATTATTCAATTTTTGACTAGATCAAAGCGGATGCGCTGACAGCGGGCAAATATTAACCAAATGGCGGGGTTCGCAGTGACATGAAGGGACTCCCCAGGACTTCGGGACCCCGCCAGGTCGGCAGGACCTCTCCAGGACTCACCTTGCATCCGGGCCAAAAGCAGGAGCAGCGTACAGCAGAGGGCCTGCAGCAGCTCCATATTTCATCAGCTCTGAGTTATGCCAGTTGCGCCAGCGACAAGGCGACTCCGGCGAAACTTGGCCCGTAACTTACTGCCACTGTCAGTGGCACTTCTCCTCCTCCTCCTTCTCCTTCACTTCACCTTAACGTCCGTTTTTCCGCGCTTTTCCGCTTTCCCAGTCCGCGGGAAAGTCTTCCTCCTCCTCCTCCGCCTCCTCCTCCTGATCGCCGAACAATATGCAACTTAAAAGGCAAACGGCATTCTGCGTAATTGCACGGCCAAGTACTGCAAAGAAACCAGAAGAGCGGTGGAAAATGAGTGAGCGGTGCATAGATTGCGGCGGCGGGGAGGGGGACTTAAATTAATTAGGACAACATGGCCACCATGATTTTCGAGGGGTGTCCAAACGCAGGAAGTACCCTGCAACAAAAGGGATCGAAAAAAATCAGCACACAAATTAAATTAAATCCAGATTTCGTATTCTAAAAATGGATTATAGAAAACAGTATTTTAAATCCTCCAAATGCTTTATAAAGCGTTTACCAACACTCAAATTAAACAATTTCAAGGCTGACCATTAACCTACAATTGATTTTTTTATTTTATCGTTCCTTAGTTGAAAAAAATGTATTCAACAATTTAAATTCTGAAAAATAGGATTGAAATTTACTAAATTTCATATTTTATAAAAATAAATGTTATTTTATACACTTTTCAAACATATAAAAAATACCAAAAATTCAAATAGTACATATATCCTTTTTTTTTAGGAATTTATGTAAAATGGTTCTGTTATTCTAAGCAACGCCCTTAAATATAATATAAGAACCTAGATTCTCTCTTATGACAAAATAATATGGTATATTTTATATATTTATTATACAAATGGTATATTTTAAAAATTAAAAATATATTGTTTAAATAAACAGAATGAATGTTAACAAATTAATTTACAATACAAAAAAAATATTCATTGATCTTAATTCATAGGCAACAGTTTTGTTTATATCTATAGATTATAGATTGTAATAGAGATACCATATATATACCCCCCTTTGTAAAGGGTATGCGGCAGCACTTGTACTGGCCATAAATGGTGTAGGGTATAGTTTCTAAGAGGGGGATTGGGGGTTCGGCCCTTTGGGGGCATTACGTCAGAGATGGAATGCACTTGCTGCAAATGTTATTAACAAACACAATGCCATAAATACAGCACACACACACACACACACACACACGTGGGTGGGTGGTCGAGGGGCGGAGTGGGCGGTGTTCGGCAGCAAGGACACGGCGAAACAACAACAACAATGGCCACGGCTGAGTGACCTTTCTGGTCGTCAAGTAATCGCATTCGCAACGGTAGCCCCGACAACTTCGCATTTTTATGGCAACAAACGTCAGCCATAAACATTTTTATAACGCTGCAAGGCGGCGACGGGCGGAAAATGGGCGGAATATGCGGAAAAGTGGGCGGGGCGGCAAAGAAAACGCATAAACCACAAGCAAAATGAATTGTGTTTTCACTTTTTGTAATTAGCCTGCACTAAAGTGCTCGAGAGAGAGAGTGGGGAAAAAAGTGGGGAAAAGCGAAGGCAATGGCCGTACTATCCCTACTCCTCTGGAGTTCCGCTACGTCCGGATCTGAATCATGATAAATACACCCGAACTGGGTGGCGGAAGGTACGGTAAAGTCGCGGGGAGTACGGAAAGTACGACCCTAGAAAGTTGGTCATGGAAAACTTTACAGCAGCTGCTAATCGAAGTGGGAAAAGGTGCGGACTTCAATCGATCAACGATTCCGCAAAAGGAAACCAGGATTTTCCAAGGAGATTGCGGAATTACAAAAGAATTTCTTGAGATTCCCAATCCGATTTTATGCAAATTCATAACTGGCCAGAAGAACAATAAGTGCAAAATCATTTCTTAAGCTACTAGCAGACTTAGAAAATATATTTGTGTAAATACTAAAACATTACTTGAGCTACTTGATATCATCATTTATCAAATAAATTTAAAAATATTCAACTTCGTTTGCCGTAAAAGAAAAAATTATATAAATGTATTACTATAAAATTTTTACATCCCAGTTTAACTCTGATGTTTATAAAAGGATTGTTGTAAAGTATTTGATATAAATAAATTATTTTACTTTAATATTCCTAAAAAAAAACCCGGTTACGTCTAAGGTTTCGACCACCTCATTAAAATCTTACTAACTATTTTTCGACCAAAAAAATTAGTTCTTTTTGCAATCAATTTGGGAAGTAAGGTCGGAATAAGGAATGTCATACCTCGTTGAGCTCGTAATTAAATTCCCAATCGATTGACATCAAAACCTGGAAATTTTAATTTTTAACAATTTTTGAAAAAAAAACATGAGTAACCCCTCATAAAAAATGCGAAAATTGGTCAAAAAATAAATTTCGCGAAAAACGATGGGGACCGATAGCCTAGATTGTTAGCTGCTCGAAACAGTCGGTCTTTTTGTTGTGCGTCTCGATTTGACTAAATTACGTCTGAAAAACGGCTTAACATAAACGTATTTTTCGTCCAAAAAATGCTACTCCCTATTTTTGCCCAAAAAATATCAGTTTTTTCGTCGACAAATTGAGAAATGGAGCCAGAACAAAGAATGTCATACCTCGTTAAACTCGTAATTAAATTCCCAATCGATTGGCATATAAATCTAAAAACTTTATTTTTTGAAAATTTTTCAAAAAAAAAAAAGATGCAACCACCTTATAAAAAAATGAGAAATTTGGACAACAAATAAATTTCCCGGAATGAGTGGGGGTTTGGTAGCCTAGCTTGTTAGCTGCTCAAAACAGTTAGTCTTTCAGCTGTGCGCCAGCTTTTGACCAAGTTACGACTGAAAAACTGCAAAAAATAATGGTATTTTTGTCTGAAATCCTTTTAACTATTTTTTGGCCCAAACAAACTAGGTTTTTTGCCAATCATTTTGCGAAATAAGGTCGGAATATGGAATGACAGACCTCGTTGAGCTCGTTATTTAATTCCCAATCGATTAGCATTCAAACCCAAATACTTTAATTTTTGACCCATTTTCACAAAAAAAGACGATGTTACCCCTTCTGAAAAATGCGCAAAAAGGTCAAAAAGTTAATTTCCCAAAAGTGATGGGGATCTTTTGCTTAGATTTTGGCATTCAAACCTGAAAACTTTAATTTTTGACCATTTTTCACAAATATAAATGATTTGACAAAAAATAAATTTTCCGGACAAGTTTCCGAGTACATTTTAAATGTCGGTTAGTTTTATTAGCATGTGCTTAACTTGTTCACTTCCCCTGAATGTGTAAAATGCAGACACTTTAATTAAGTCCGAAAAAACAGAAACACAAATTTACGGAAACCGCAATTCTGGTTGAAGCTTGAAGTTTCTCCACGAGCCGAAAGTGAACTTGAAACTATTCGGGGCTGCCTGTGGAATTATTTACTCTAAAAGTCCACTCTTGGCCGGAAAAACATGGCAACAAGTTCTGGCGAATTGAGCAATTTGGCCCGGAGTCCAAGTCCGAGTTCGAGACCGAGTCCGAGTCCGCTTTAAGTTATTTGTATTCAAAATATTCATTTCGTGCTGGCCACGTTCCACAGAGCCGTTGCGACAATTTGTAAACTAGGCCTGAATAAAACATGAAAATGGAAAACAACGGAGGGGAAAATGGGAAAAACGGCAGCGGGACATGTGACCGCTCTTTCGCCCGGACCAAAAACAAAACTGCACGGTTACATAAACAGGATAATAAGGCACTTAACATGCACTCGTCGCTGTTGGCCAACACACACATGGCCAAAACCTCGAGCAGCAAATGGCGAATGTTGAATGCCAGGAATGCCGGAATGGCTTCGTTGTAGGCGTAACAATAAGGCGGCCAGCTCCAACTCCAACTCCAAAAACAGGACCTCCACTTATGTCAGAGCAAATCAAGCGTTACAGCCCCTCTTCAGTCCGCCGCCCCTGCTGACCGGCCCTCTAGACGTCCCTGCCTTAATTTACGTTTTATGTCATGTCACGGACGTAATTGAAAATATCCCCCAGCTCCCACATGTTTGCATATGGGCCCAAGTTAATAGATCGAAGCTAATGAAGGCATTGCCAAGTCAGGAAATTAAGACGACAAAACAATTTGGAGCTATGTAAGCTATAAATAATTTTTCACGTTTATACTATATACTATAATCTCCTGAAAAGCCATAGTCTATATTAATCAGAACATGCATAAATAAATAAAAAAAATATATATATCCTATTTACATTATTAACCAATAATGAAATAATAATAATAATAACAATGTTATAATATAATGTTCTACTAAAAGGAATAAATGGGATTTATATCTCTAACGAAGTAATATTACCAATAATGTTTTGTAGTAATGCTATTTTAAATGGCATTTTTAATTGATTTTAACTAGCAGGTGCAAAACTAAGCAAACCTTTATAATAATGTTTAAAAGAGTTATAGTAAACTAATTATTTTTAATATAAGAAAAACAAATTTGCGTATTAAGAATAATTTTACTTTTGAACAAATCATCATCACCTAAAATATGGTTAACAAAGTTAAGGTAAAAATATTATATATTGGGGTAAAAAAAATGGAAATCTTATATAATTAATGTCTTTTATACTTATAATAAATTTCAATTACTAAGGGCATAAATATACAAGCCTACACAAAATTTTTAAGAGAGTAATAATAATAATTTTCTATATGATAGAATTATTGCATATACATATGCAAAAATATGTACAACAATGTTCATAGTGCTAGTGTTATTTTTTTAACGAACGTAGAGTTCTATTTTTGGGTAGACAAATTAGAAACCAAAATGTTGAACATGTATTGCAAACAAATAAAATGTTTGCCAAACACACACATATTAGCTGCTTCAAGGCAAAATAAATAGAACAACTAACACCATACAGAAAATACAAAACACTGCAAAATCAAATATGAAAAACATTTATTGAACTTCTTTACGTTTCAGCTATTTTTCCAGATTCACATTATTGCCCATTTTTCAGAAGAACACACTCGGCATTCCATTTGATCAGCAACTGCCAGTTACGATAAGTGAAATTCATTTGCCAACTTCTGTGAACACTTTGCCACAGCCAACTTGTTTGGCCAGAAATTAAACTACACTTCTCAATTAACTTTTTGGGGAAAAACTGGGGAAACTCGGAAAACTGGGAAAACACGAAGACGCACAACAATGGCAGCAGATTATGCAATTTGAATGCAGCCTTATCTCGCATTTCAGGCATTTGTCACACAGTTTACACATTGGGCACACATTTTATTTGAATTTTAATAAGTCGCTTTTATATTTTATATGCCGGAGCAACGAAACGAATTTAAAATCCCCAGAATTTAAGCACACAATTGTGTGCTGCATTTATGCCATAAATAATTGAGATGTTTTCTACAGATTTAGACTTGGACTTAGTAAGGCTTTTTTGCACTTTAATTTGCCTGCTCTTTAAGGTTTGTTGGGTTTTTTTTAATGGATTTTGTTGACCCCAAATTATCAGGCAAACAAAAACATGACGCTGAAAGCCCTAAATTATTGAAAACATTTAATTTCGGACTACTGACAATTGGGCTTAAGTTGTAAATGGAACTTAATCCCCGGGGATATCTGCATGTGTCCGATTAGCCGCAGGTCCTGGCTCGAAGGACTCGGGCAGGACACAAATCATTCGCAGGCCATTGGATCCTTAATTTGCTTTAAATAAATTTTATTGGCATTGCCATGCAGCTGAGCAGCTGCAGGATCTCGGAACCCTTTTTCCCCCCTCCCCTCAACCCGCAACTAAATGACATTTATTGTCAGCTTGGAAAAGCGGGGAAAAGTCGGGGGGGGGGGGAAATGCTGGGCGATACGTTAACCGAAAAATGTCTTTTCATATTTTTCATGCACAATTTCAGCCTTGTATGCGTTGCATTTTCATTTGGCCACCCTGCCTCGCCCCCATTTGTATATATAAATTTTACTTTTGCGTATTTATTTATTGACCAGGTCCAGAGCCATTCCATGCCGGTTTCATTTGCCGGCCGCGAAGAAGAATATTGCAATGGCTGACAAATTTATTTCGTTTGCCACCGCCGGCGGTTTTTTTCAGTTGCCCCCCCTTTTGCCATACCCCTGCACTTTTGTTCTTTTCATTTTCACAATGTGTCGAGCCCTGCCATGCATATTAAAATGTTCAAAAAAAAAAAGAAAACACACAGGGAAACTGGGAAGCTGGGAAACCACCTCTCGCTGGCCATTTACTCTTGCATATTCATTATTGAAAAGTTTTTCTGCCTCGGCTGCCTACAACTCATAATAAAAATGATAAGCAAATGTTTTAAAATCTGCCACATATATATTTATTCATATATACACATATATCCATGGGTATAAATGCATTGGGCTGGCTATGCAAACACATGTACGCCGATTTCCTTGAGGGATCAAATGAGTGCTTTATTTTATTCCATTGCAATCCATTTTATTTATTTGTTCGCCCGCACCGCATGCAATTATTTCAGTTTGGAATCAATTTATTTGCAAATTAGTCGACCAGAAGACTATTGTCCGCAAAAGCGCTCCAAAGAGATCTATTTTTAGTTGCAAAGAGTGATTACAAAATTATATGGCGGATATATCAAGCATTGTGCTTTGGGACAATTGTTTAAGAGGTGCTTAAAGAGTTTTTAAGATTAACGATTTTTTTAGATTTCTTTCCAGTTTTCAAAACAATATTTAATAAAAAACACCGATTTTTTAATAATTAGTATATTCCAATTTTATAATTTGTTGAGTATATGTTCCAAAAGTTTTCAATGCTGCTCTTTATCATATAGTATTATTTTTATCTTTTTAGCATAGCCCAACCATTTGTTTAGTTTCTCTTTAAGATTTTCAATATAAAACAGTTTTAAGTCTTTTTTTTTTAACAGTAAATAATGCAATTCATAATTCTTTAAATAATGATATAATTAAATTTTAATATTTTTAGAACATGTGTTTAAAAAGTTCCTTACGCAGCATGTTTTCTTATATACAATTTGTATACCCACAAATTTTTTATGTTTAAGACGTAGGTTACTAAACATTTAAAAAATTATTTTTTAAATAGTTGAAATAATATAATATTTATATATCATCCACATTTTACAAAGGCTTCAGCTTAGTTTTCTCCGTATATTTGTGAATTGCCACAAGAAATGTGCAGTTAAACTTTTGAAGCAAAGTCCCTTACTCCTTGGTTTTTCAGATTTTCTCAACTAATTACTTTTGGCGACGGGGCAGCCCTAGAACTTCGCTTTTTGGCCAAGTTGATCCAACTAGTTTGTGGGCTTCGCCAACTTGCTTTTTGGGTATTTTACGGGGATTTACCACTTGGTAAATTGCCACAGATCGGCGCAGATGGGGCGCAATAAAATCTAGAGAAAACTGAAAGTCCCTTTACCAAAATCATAAAACACCTAAAATCACAAAAGAACACCCCGCATGGCGTGTGCGTTACGACTATTTGGCGTAACAGTTGCGTGGAGCATTACGGGGAAATTCCAGGCGATACGTAAACCTAAACGACTGCTAATTGAAATATTAACACCTAAACGGACGATGACGATGGCGATGGCGATGTCACCACAAAACTGGCGGCAAACTCGTCGTGTGTGGGGTGTGCAATTAAACGAAATGCGCATAACAATTGGCCAACCACGATATGCGACCTCAAAAACATAAACAACCGCAAATGTTGCGTCATGAACACGCAAATGGCCAAAAAGTGTACAAAACGCCGGAGGGAAAGGTGCCATTTGCGATTGTAATATTCCCCCATATCACGGGGGCGAAGCAAATAAATTTTATTCCCTCTGCGGCTGGTAAATTTAATTTGATAAATTGGAATTCTAGTTCGAATTCTCATTTAAGTTACGTACCAAAATATTGGTTTTATACACCATGTTCTATGCATCAGAAACAGTACTAATTTGGGACTTCACTTTTCTAGATTTTAAAATACTTATATTATTTAATATATCCTGTTTTTACGAAATATTAAATATGAAATTTATATAATGAGTATTTTCTTCTTAATCAATCATAATTTTTATCACGTTTAAAGGAATTTGTTACCCTTAAGATTTTGTATATCTTTATATTTTTGAACTTGAAATGAATTATAAATAAACATTTGAAAAACTTATAGATATTCTGAACGTGTTTTAAAATGTATTGCCTGTCTGTAATAACATATCATTTATTTTTAAAAAAATTATAAATTGATTCTCTTTTCATTATCGTTTTTAAATACCTTAAGCCTTTTTATCAATTTCATAGGAATTAAATTAAATTAAAATATATAAAAAAACCAATGTTAACGTATTAGATATTGCGATCCAAAAAACATCTCGTTTAATCTTAACTTTCGAATTGAAAACGAAACTACTCAGTATTAAGGATTATAAATTTGTCAAAAACAAGTGAATCTTAATTTGAATTTGCATTTATAGATAGAACCGAGGGTCATAATCTTTTTCGAATACACCAAGAGTCACACAATTTAAATCTTTTAAAAACTGTGCCCAATCTGTTTGCGAAGCCCGAATAAACCGAGTTAAATGGCGCTCCGGAATAGCATCCTAATGCAGTATTTTTCGAGCGGCTCGGCCAGGACAAAGGACTCTAAGCCTGCGTCGATGCAGATTCAGTGCTCCTGGTGAATGTGAATGCAACTTGATTGGCAACTGCGACAACAGACAAAAGCGTCCATCCGAGAGAAGAAAAAGGAGCCGTTCTACATGTGCGCGCCAAATTTTTATGAAAATTCTTTTTATTAATTTCGTTTTGATTTCGTTTGGCCATTTTTTTTTTTGGCTGGTAGCATGGAAAAAATCGCAAATAAATTGCCAGCTTGATTTTATTGTCGGCAGCCTGATGATGTTGATGGCAACGCCGTTTCGGGGAAATTGTTGGCAAATATTTGTGCAATTCCTTTTTTTTTTTGTATTTTGCATTTTGTATTTTTTGTTTGTTTCCTGTTGTACCAAAATTGCGTCGTGTGGAGAAAACGAGACTGTTGTTTGCCCAAAAATTGGCCATTTGATTGATGAAAATTTGATGGAATATATTTGCCATAAATATTCGTATAAGGAACGGTGGCAATGATTACAATCGCTCTGCGAGAACTAATCCGCGTCATTTAAGCCATTATTATAGACATCGAAATTACCAGTTTTCTGTAATAAATTACACTCTATAATTTTTAAATAAGCCCTTAAGTGAAAGCTCTTTTTAATATATTTATTAATTTTAATTATCAAGCTTTTAAAATTCTCTAAAAATCTGTTGCTGATTTTTTTAAGTTCGGTTTTTAAAAGCGTTACTCTAATTGTATTTTAATTTTTAATAAATAGTTCTGCTTTATTTGCCAATATACGATCAGTTTTATTAAATTCTTGGCAAAGGTCTCTTAATTCGAAAAATTAAACTTCAAAATTCAAAATCACTAGAACAAACCATAAAAATCGGGAAAATAAACTCTTCCTGCTTTAAGCTTTTTAAGATTTCAATTGAAAGCTTTAATAAATATTAACATTTTTGAGTTATAAAAAGGGAGAGTGTAGTCTTCCTGCTCAAAACTCCTTAAGATTCCAATCGAAATCGATGATAAATCTTAAAATTATTGAAAATACATTTGGTTTTCCAAGTTAAACACAACTTTTTATGCAAATATGTGAAACTATTTGAGGGAATAAAATAGAATTGCAACCTATAGAAAAGAAAAACCTTGCAAAAGTGCACTCCATTCAAATGTGGACACTGTGGAGCAGCGGAAATCTTGAGGATTCCCCTGGTTTGCCGGAATTCAGAAGGTGCGGCGTTTTGCTGGCTGGCTGCACTTCCGTTTCCGGCACTCGAAGTTGCCATTTAAAATGCAATCGAGAAACGATTAGTCAACAAACGTTTGGCTTTGTCTTCGATTTCCTGGCATTGGGAAAATCGCTATTTGCTATTTCGAGAGCAGCAGCTGCGGCAGCAGAGAAAAGTGGGCGGGAAGTTTGACTAATGAAAATTACCAGGCAACGGGGAAATGCGAAAAGCATGTGAGTTTGTTTTGCCCCGCTTTTGGATTATAATGAGCACAAATTACGTTGATTTTCGGGGCCTTTTTTGTTGGCTTCGCTTTGATTCGGTTGCGGTTGCAATTTGTTTTTGAACAGAAGTCACCCGGTTTTGTGTGCCTTTGCTGGGTTTTTGTGGGGCCTCTCATTAGTAGCTCGAGGAATTTCATTGGCTTTACCTTTTAATTTGATTAATTCTGGCTGGCGCTTCTCCTTTATTATTTTTTTTTTTTTAATGCCGACACGCAACAAAAAAAACAAAAATCATTAAAAAATCGGTTGGATTGTAGAGTGTGTGTGTGGTTTTTCTTTACTTAATTATTTTTTGGATCAATTTAGTCTCTACAGCGACAGTCTTTGAAGTGCACTTTGCTGTAACAAATATCGTTTTCCCGCTACGCGAAAGGCTACGAGTCCTTTTTGGCAAGGTAAGTTCAGAAATTCGGGTTGCAGGACCAAGGACGACTGACTACCGCACGTGTTGACGCTTCAAACAAAACTGTTGCGCGGCTGAAGAAGCAGCCACAACAAACTCGCAGCGAGGCGAATGCGGCACGGAGTCCTGAGCCAGGACCCTCGGCAGGATGAGCCGAAGGGTCCTTCGGCTGTCGGTCGGGTCCTTCAGGACTGCCGTTGGCTGTGGAGCAGTCCGGCGGCCCTTGGCCTCGCTTCCTGTTTACAAAACTGGCCATCGGCGCCTGCGCCCCTTCGTGAAATCCCCAGCCGAAGGCCTCCGGAGCACCCGAAAGGACCTTAGCCGACGGGAAACGATGGCGACCCGAAGCCGAGCCCGAAAATCCACGATTACTCTCGTTTCACCACATGGTGGATTTCGTTTCGAAGCCGGCTACCGTTTGTTTACGTTTTGTGTTTACATTCCAGGACCAACGGGAAACTGGAAACACGTGGCTGCCCTTGGAAGCCAGTAAAAAAACAAGGATAAAGGACGAAGGACGCATGTTGGGGCTACGAGTTCGCTGAATCCCAGCGTAGTTAGTCGGCAACGGAATGTTGGCAAGTGCCATTGAAGAGCTGACTTTATTGACTGCCAGACGAAGGGGAGTTTCAAAACAAAGGATCAATTTCTAAGGACTCACTTAAAATTTCTGCAATTTGGCATAGAACCTATATGATACGTACATAGATTGCAATGAATCTAGTCATTTTACTACAATATTTATAAATTGTGCGGCTATATATATATATAATATATTTTTATTATAAACTTTTATTATCAATAACGAATTTATATTTAATAATATAAAACTTTACCTTTTTATATAAAATATATTTTGTGATAATAAATAATAAAAGAGTTCAGTTAACAATCTTGAATATGTTATTCGGAGTTACAGAAATTTATAACATTTTTTTTAAACTAAACTTTAATTAAAATTAAATATTTGGGGCTTAAAACGCATTTATTTTCAATATATTTTCCTTTATTTGTATGTTATGATTGTCTTATGTATAAAAGAACTGAAATTGGCCATTTAGATTATTAAAAGAAATATATAAAACCGATACTATTAATGTGGATGTAATCCTTTATTAAGAAAAGATAAAAGCAAAGTGAGTTTATTGTGTAAAAATAATACATTTTATTAACTGAAATAAATGAACTAAGCCCCAGTTGCTAAAAAAAATATTTAAGAATTTTAAAGCGTCTTTAAATTTAGTCCTCTTTTGTTGTATTTTAATTGTAATTATAGAAATATATAGATATAAAAAAATATAGGATGTAATCTGAGAATAAATAATAAAATAATTAAACTAATGAATACGAAATTTAGTTTTCGAATTACTTAAGCTGATGGCATCTATAACATTAACTAAACTTTAAATTTAACAAAACTCACACCAAGTTGATACGAAATATTTAGAAAATTTAAAATAAAATCACACTTTTAAACTGAAAGCTCTGCAGCTTGGCCAGCTCTTTCATAAGTATCTGGCAGATGCACCTGAGTCCGGGGTTCTGCTTCCCGAATTCAGAGTCCTGAGTCCTGGCTTCCGTTCTGCCTGCATTTCGTGCGCATTTTTCCATCTGATTTGACATTTGTGCTAGGTAAACACAAGAATGCCAGCAACTTTTAATAAGACCAAGGAAGTGGACGGTCCTGGTTTGGGTTTGAGTTTGGGTTGGGGGTTTTTAGGGGTTCTGGGGAAGTGTCGAGTGCCGAGATTCTGGCCAGTCTTGGCCAGAACCGCTTTCAAGTTTCCACACACACACACACACACACACACTGTTTGTGTGCCCCTGTTGGCTCTTTTGAGCAATTTAGTTTGCTGCCATTTGCCACAAATGAAATTCGCTTTTTTGGGCCGCCACGGCGTATGCGTCATGTGTTTGCACTGCACTTGTTCCTCGTGGAGGATGAGTTCTGAAGAACTCCCCATCTCCGTCCCTACCCCCACAAAGTGCTACAAAGTGGACCATCCCGAACCGAACTGAACTGAACTGAACTAACTAGCTGCCCGCCGAATGTTTGTTTGTTTGCTCAATTTTAATTAAATTTTTAGCATTGCTCGTGTTTTGTTCGGCACGAAAATTTAAGCAAATTAATTGGCGCCCAATAATAGAGAAATCAAGTGAAATGTTTGCCAGTCGGTAAGTAATTTTAATTAATTTCCCGCGCCCTCCGCTCGCCGGCAAAAGCTAAAATTGCAATTGCAATCAATGCGGAATCAAGTCAAAAGCCCAATCAAGTTGTTCAATAGTGGGGCAAGTGGTGTGAGTGGTGCGAGTGGTTGGGTGGTGCGACCTGCAGGTGTCAGGCCCTTGAAGTGTTCCAGATTAGAATGCCAAATACCCTAGGTGGTAGTCAAAATGGACAAACTAAACTTCGATTTTTAAAAATATGACCATTTTTTTATGAGTCTTAAATATTATCACAATAATTAAGTAATGAAATAACTCCTAAACATTTTTTAAAGTAAGCTCATCGTTGAGGTACAATTTTATCGAAGTTTTCAAATTATAAAGAGTAAAAAAAAATTGATTAAAATTGAATTTTAAAAATTAAAATTCGATGGAAGACAAAATATTACAATAAATTAATATTTTTAACACAAAACTTGCTTAAATGCTTAAAAGTCTCGAGCAATATCACAATATCCTTCAATCAGAAAATATAGTAAGTCCTCTTAAAAGAACTGTTGAACAATTTTTAAAGTAAGATCATCATTTACGTACATAAAATTTTTTTTTTTAATATTTTAGAAGGAACCAAAATAAATTAATCAAATTTAAGTTTTATTGTATCTTTTAATGGACAAATTAAGTTAAGAACCTTTAAAGAACTGAGGAAAAATGAGCTAACGTCAAAATAGCATATAATTAAAAATCTCAATAATGTTCTAGAAAATAGACTAATTAAAACTTGATCAAATATTTATCCATCCAGCATACCCTGCTACCCTTGAAAAAGCAGCACACGTGAGACAGGAAACGGCCTTCAGCCCCACATGTCCAAAAGTTCTTTATTACCTTGGTAGCTGGATTATTAAAATTTCATCGAATTACGTGCGAATAATACCAAATTGCCCTGCACTCTATACGTCGCCTTGGCTTTGGCTCCTGCTTTTCTATTTTCCTTTTCTGCTGCCAGTCAGTGTACAATTAAGTTCAGCAGCCACAAAGGTAGGAAAACTAAGACAAAACCAGATATCGGTGAACAAAAGTTATTAATTTTTTATTGCACTCGTACCGAATTTAGCCCGGCTCAAGGTTGCACTTTCGACCGTGGAATAATAAAAATAATAAATACATTTATAGAGATGCTCGTGGAGGAAATATATAGAAAGCTGGGGCATTTCTGCGGCTTCAATGATGATGATGATGATGAGTGGGCTGCCCCACAATAAAGCAAAACTTTTTTGATTACTTTATGCTAACGGCAGCTGCGTCGCGTTCACATTTAGTTTTTGGCTTTGGCCACAAAGTAATTGCAGGGCCAGCACTGGAAAAAAACCAGCAAAAATCAGAGGCGTCGCGGCAAGGGGGGGGGGGCTTGGAAAACGACCAACCGACAGATGTCTGTACATGGTCTGCCATGCGGCGACTTTCGGGGCACCCAGCCACATATTGAGAGACTTATGAAAACGGGCAACAAAAAATTCATTTGATTTTGTCATCCAAATGGACTCCATTAATACCCTGTAGTAATCTTGTATTCAAATGATTTTAAGAGCAAGTCAATGGTTTTGACATTGACAACGGAATTTTATAAGTCCTTACAAAAAGGAATATATCTAGCACACTTAAAAGAAATCAAAGTAGTTTATTGAAAAAAGGTTTTACAATGCTTATAGCGTGTAAAAAAAATCGAAAGAACTATAAAAACAATTTTACATATGTTATGTTCTTATGTAATTAAATATTATTGATGTAAAAATAAATATTCAAAATAAACAGATTATCTTATAAATACATCATCTAAACCTTTATAAACGTTTCTGACGGTTTCCAGGCTTACTAACAACAAAATTTTTTTAAAACTTAAAACAAAAATAATTTATAAAATTCTATAAAAGAGAACTCAAACTGTTTTTGGCATATTTTTAGATTTTGTTAAGACCATTAATTTTAATTAAACATTTTGGAACAAAAAAGAATTAAAGACAAAATTCTAAAAATATATAAAAATAGAAGCTATCTAGTGCTCGGTAATATAGTATTAAGTTTAACATTGTATGCTAAGCTTTATTTGTTAAATAAATAAATAGAGGCTATCTATTTTGTACAATATATTTATATGTTATATAAAATCATATAGTCCATGTGAATTTTTGTAGGGTATTCAACTAGCTGAGCTGAGTGTGCTGCAAATGTAATTAAGCGAAAGACGCTTGAAATGCGCGAGCTTGACCGCTCATAAAACTTTGACAATGCTGACCTGCCACGCCTCCTTCCGGGAAACCCCCCCTAACTTCCACCCTCCTCCCAGTGAATGACCGTTTTATTAGCCGAGAGACATTTGAATCCTGGCTAGCTGAACACAAAAAAATGCAAAAAAGTGGCAAAGAGACTGGCCTGAAAGTGCATTCATTACTCATACGACATGCTGTCGTTAGTCAGAAATTAAATTTACGAAGCGGCAGCTGAGGCGAAAGGTTGGGATTGGCACACATATAGGACATATATGGGATTCGGGATCGGAGGAGCTGGAACTGCTGGCCCAGAAAATGGAACTGCTGGACTTGCCACAGTTGATTGGTTAGCACTAAGCGGGAAATTTGCCGGCCATAAATGTCGGTTGGGCAGCAAAAGCAGCAGCCTTATGCCACACATCCTTTTTGCCCCTTTTTTTTGCAGGCTGCCTCTGCCTGTTTTTCCTGCCCCACAAAAATTTACATGCGCTCAAATTTTTAGCTGCCGCCTTTTTTCTGTTCTTTTGCCTGCCGCTGGTCATTGCCTGTGAAATATATATATATATATGTATGTACCCCTGTATTTAAAGCCCCGAATATATGTACCATGTTAACTTGGCTGGCCAAAAATGTTTGGAGCCAGCTAAAGTTTCTTCAGCTTCCCCTCCGTTTTTCCCCGAGACCCTCGGCTTGCATATGTGCCGGTTAAGTGGTTTTTGTGGCTGAAAAGCAGAAAACTCATTAAAGTTTATTTCAAACACTAACAACAACAGCAGCAGTAGGAACTGAAAATGGGTAGGGGGGTTTTTAGCAAACTTCGGTCAAAAATTAAGACATATGCTCAGGCTGAAACCGAAACTGAACAGAAACAGAACAGCCACGAACTTCACAGTCTTTGTCCATATCTATACAGTTATGCATGTCTCCGACTTGACACTTGGAACCCACCACCCCCACCCACCCACTCTATATATCGACATGCACTTCCATGGGTGGGTGCAAATGGGGGTTAAGCATTGAGGGTTTGGGCCACTTTTGCTGCGGTTTTTGGGCCCCAAAACTTTGCCAAGTGCAGCGAGTTTGACGGCATGTGGACCGCCATATCAGATGGGGGGCTGCCCAACCCCCGAGGAGGGGGTCGAAAGAACAACAAAACTCCCATTGAGTCACCCACGAGGGTCAATTTACTCAATTCTGAATTTTCCACTGCCAGCCCAAGGGCTCTTCAAAAAAAAACAGCTCTCGGTTGCAAATGCGGGCAGCTACGATCGCAGATTAAGTTCGGTACTGGAAAAAAATTTAACCTACCCTTTTATGGTCCTTCGAGCCGGATCTCTTGAAATATTCTTCCTTCTTTAATTCTTAGAGTCCTACAATCCTAATTTTTTCCTCAACTTATTTCATGTTTTTTCATCAAATGCTATAAAATATAACCAAAACCATATTCAATTGGTGTTTAAAATACTACTTCTATGGTCCTTCGAGCCGGATCTCTAAAGTTAATCTTCCTCCTTTAATTCTTTGAGACATACAATATTTATTTTTTCCTCAATTTATGTCAGGTTTTTTCATCAAATGCTATAAAATATGACCAAAAATCAAATTCAATTGGTGTTTGAAATACTACTTCTATGGTCCTACGAGCCGGATATCGAAAGATATTCTTTTCGATTTATCTTAAATTGTGTCATGTCAACTGTTACCAAAATAAAATTCAATTAACCTTTAGTGTGTTTAGAGTGTTATTTATCAATTATTTTGTAATATTACTTGTGTTTATTTTTCAAATGCCACCTACTGTTCCAAAATGCGGCCACTTATAACCACTTGAAGAGAAGATATTTTAAATTACTTTATGGATATATTTAATATAATATCCCCGGCCCCTTGGGGGACACAAAAACCAAAGTACAAGAAGCGCAGGGCGGCCTGTGCTAAATATGACATTATATTGTGTGTGTCGCAGCATGTGTTTGGTTAGTTGGCCATTTGGTCAGTGGGCTGGCCTGGTTTGGTCCGGTCTGGTCTGCTGTAGTTGGTTGTAGCCAGCCTTTGTTGTTGGCACACTCGGCACAAATTAAACAATCTGTTGACAACTATTGGCCACAAAATCTTTGTTAATTGCCTTTTTGTCTGGCCTCAAGGCGGGTGTGTGTAACTAATGAACCACCCACAGTTTGCTAATTGCTCTGACCCCGCCGCCCCTTTCGTGTGTTTCTGTTTCGTTTGGTCCCGTCCAATGATATGAAATTAATATAATCGGCTGCTGTTTAAACTGCAATTTGGTGAATTTAATTACACTTCAACCGCACCCACATTTCGAGGGTTCTTGGGACTGGCAATGAACTGAAAAGCATTCGAGACTCTCTAGTGGATACCACAGATATACAAAATGGGAGATACAAATAGTTACATTAAAAAGAAGTATATAAGGCAAAGAAACATATAGTTTTAGTAGATTAAAAATGGCAATGGAGTGGCAAAAAAATGTTTAGAATGTTTTTGAACTGGATTTGGATGTGCATTGATATACATATTTATTATAATTAAATTATTTGTACTATATAGACCATAAGATTAGTAAGAACTGAATAATAAACAGAAAGTCTAGATGATTACAGGCTCTTTTATCACAGATCAAAGGTCAATCGAGCTCCCAGAGCGACATCAAAAAAACAAGTCTTAATACACCAGGAGGCGACTCGGACTAGGGACACTGAAATAGAAACATAGAGCCAAGAAACAATCTAATTTAAAGTTTACAACTTACGAGGCAAACAACAAATGCACTCAGCCCAGAAAGAGAAAGAGACGGCGAGAAAGGCAGAGAAAGAGACGGGGAGAGGGCTATGGCGGGGCGGAAACGACTTGCAACATGCAATTTGTTATCTCAAGTATGCAAAATTATGAAAGTTTATTTAAAAGTTATGCCACGGCCCGCTCTTTTGGCTGCCAGGAAAGCCAGCCAACCGAGCAGGATAATAATTGTGCCGCCTCCAACAGCAGACGCAGATACTTTTCCCCACACAGATACTTTTCCCACACAGACACTTGCCACACACCCACACACACGCACAACCCGAGAGTCCTTCTCACACATTATTCAAGTTAGCGGCGACAATTTATTAGTTTTACAATACAACTTGGCAAATTGGTGTATAAATCTTGGGGCCTCGCGAGTCTACTTCTTTTTGCTCTCCTTTAAAACCTGATCTTCGCTACAGTTTTAAACAATGCTCAGAATTCTGAAGACGTAAAAATCACGGATTCCTCAATTCTTCTATTCCTAATTTTGAAGTCGTAAAAACCACGAATTCCTCAATTCTCTTATTCCTAAAACAACTGTAGGTTATGCATTTCAATACCTTCGAGCCGGGTTTTAAAAGATTTTGTTTCTGCATTATCCTTGAATACAATTTGTATTCAAATCTTATTTTTCCTATAAAAATATGTTGTTATATACTTATTTAACAAACTTACGTTGTTATATTTTTCTTTCCTAGGTTCGATTTTAGGTTCTTGAGAAGATCTATGATTTTCCCATTTCCTGTTGCCGACTAAGTTGCCCCATGCTATGAATACTACGGGTTGGGGAATGTTTCGGAGCTCCAAAGTGTCATCATCTTGTCCCTTAATCGGTCCCAAGAAAATCGCAAAAACAATCACAAATAAAAGGGGACGCAATGCGTGCATATTCAAAGATGAAAGTCGAGCTACTAAAGCAGCATATTAAAGAGGCAATCTCCATAAGCTTTAAGAAATACACAATCAAAAATGAACTTCTGTGTTTTTAAATCAATAGTTGAGATGTTGAATAACCAGATTTATTTATTTTAAGGTTTTTTTCTCAAGTGTGGGTAAGTCGAACCTTGAATGAGATCAATGAGCTATACCATGACTTTTTTTTCGGTCCAATGCACTATCGTTTTTCCTGATCTCGTATTGTTGAACTCAATTAACACTTGGACAAATGGGGACTTTGAAACCCCCTTCCCTTTGACAGCCTCCGATTCCCGTCGCACATATGCGGTCTGAAATGTCCAAGTTTTTTACCCATTAAAAAACAACTAGCAGCGGTACAGTGGGATGATTTTAAGATTTAAGTCCATACAATTTGTTTTACCAAAATTAAGTTCTAGTAACATCTTTGTATTTTCTTTAGAGTGTTGTTAAGTGCCGCAATGCAAAAAACTCTCATGATAAACAAAGTGCGTGGTATTTTGATTGCGTATAATCTTGTTTTTTTCCCCACTTATAAACCTGCTTGTGTATGTAGGGTTCATTTTAAAAACCCCATCTATAAGCTTATCATTGTTATTTGTTCTGTTCGAAGGACCCTAATGTGGGGGCGAACATCAGACGGCGGCGGCAGCTTGCGCTTTATGATTTAATAACGTTGCATGGGTGTGCGACCCCCTTTTTCACCGCCCCCACTTCCAGCCACCCATGCACATTATCAACAACAACGTAGTCGTTTGCTGGGCGCTGAATTGTGTGCACTGGGAAAAATATTACAAAATACTGGAAAATTCTGAAAAATGTTTAAATTTTTTTCATTATTTAGGATATCTTTTAACTTGAATATTTGTTGCTAAATTTTAAGAAAGCTAAAATATACCAATAAAACATTTTAAAAAATATTTTGTTGGTGGTTAATAAGTAATAGTTTATTTAAAAGAGGTTATTCTATGAAAATGATTAAGACCTTAAAGCTTAATTTTTAATAGAAATATATCTCATTTATTTATTGCATTTAGGTAGGTAAAGTTAAAATCAAAGGTTTGCATCGAAATATTTTTATTGAAATCCTATTTAGTATGTTTTCCCAACAATAGGTGTTAGTTTAATAATATCTTAAAAATTTGTAAACAAATAAAATCTATAATAACTAATATTAGAATTCTTTGTATGATAAATTGATTTTTATGATGTGTTTATTTTTTAAATGTTGGCAAATTGTGTAATGAAATTTTTCGCAGTGTTCTTGTGAGGTGGTTTTTGGACTGGGCGTTGTTTCCATCTTGGGCCTCGTCGAGCGCTCACATTATCTGGCTCTGGTGCATGTCATCGCTGGGAAAAGTTGTCTCCGTTCGGGCTTTCCCTTTGCCCGCTTTTCCTCCGCCTTTCCCCTGCTTTCTCTCCGCCTTTCCCCTGCTTTTCCGCACAGTGTCATCTCCCGTTGTCCCTGTCGTCATCGTCGGGCCATATTAAATTGTGTTAAAACACTTGCGCCATGCATGTCACACGGCACCCACCCCCCGTCCTTGGAACCCCCCCCCCCCTCCCCTCATTTTTACCGCCCACCACCCACTTTTGTGCAATGGCGCGTGTTTTGCCATGTAACTCGTTTTGTCTCCAAGCTCCTTTGCTTTTTCACTGCCTTTCTTTTTCTTTCTTTTTTTTTGGGGGAGAGGTAGCTTTTTTATGCCCGCTTCATTTCCGGCAAATTAAAACGCATACGGCGCCACACAAGTAACATTCTGGTAAGGCAAAAAAAAAAATGGAAAGAAAATAAGTAGGTAAAAATGAAATAAACACTAATTTCGCAGCCGTGACACTCGTACGTAGTTTTTGGTACACTATTCGCCGTACTTCCCCCAGGAGTCACATAATTTCTGGTTCACTTTTGCCCAGTTTCCAATTTATTTGTTTGCCAGGGGATTTGCAGTCAGCACCATCCACTCAATGCCTTGTTCCCTGTTTATTTCTGTTCTTTTTTTTTTATATGTATTTCCCATTTTCTGTTTGCACCTCGCCTCATAATTAAAAGCTGCACTACGAATTTTTCAATAACAGCCATAAATCAGGCATATGGAAGCCGAGGGAGTTGGCCATAAATAACTTTACAGCCACACACATTGGCCGGCCCAATTGGAGGGGGCGGTGGACAAGGCAGAACAAGGGGGCGTGGCAGTTCAGGGCAGGGCAGGGGGCAGCCCAGGAGGCAGGGGCAGAGGCTCCATCGATGACCCAGTCGAGCATGAAAAGCCCCCACTTGGCTCCTTATTAGTCATGCCTGAGATCGCCCGACGACACTCGCGGTAAATGCAATCGAAAAGTCGAGGAAAGCGAATTAAAACTTTAAGCAGGAGAAAAGCAGGGGGAAATTAAAGGTAGCTCTTGAAAAAAATCATAATAATATTGCAATCTTGACAAGTAAAGTTCTCCCAAATATAAGATTTTAACAAAAATAACAAGAAATCACTAGGATTTTGAAAACACTAACAAGCATGTCTAAAAGTATGCAACACAAATTAATGTTGTCAACTCCAATTCAAACTTTATTGTTGCATACTTTTAAGCACTTTTTCTTTTGTTCTATATTGCCAAGATATGGGTTTTAAGAAGGAATATTTATGGAAACCCCTTACTAGTAAATAATATGTAATTAGGAAGCACCTTAGAAGTTTCCATTTTGGAAAGGGGAATATCTAAAAGTCCACTTGAATTTGTAGCATCAAGTATATTTTTTACAGACCTACAATTTGTAATTTAGATCTCTATCATTCGAAACCCCGGCTTTGCAAACAACCCGCTTTCAAGTTGTGTTGCATGCAGCTTTAATAAGTTATTGAGTTACTTTGTTCTACGCCAAATTGCATTATTTCCATTATGGCTTCTCGGTACCTGTGCTACTTTTAATTATGGGTTCCTAACCCATAAACACACACATATATAGATGGTATAGGGGGCCATATGGCATAACTATATATTGCGGTTGCCTTATTTGCCCCCCGTTCCTACTTCTTTTATGGCTTGCATATGTATAACAGGAAATTAAAAATATATGCTGCATTTGGGCGGCTTTCTTTGTGTGTGTGTGTGTTTGTGTGAGTGTGCGATAGGATGTGTTGCCTACTTTTTGGCATTCTACCGACTCTTTTTGTCTGCTCACTTGTTGGTTGGGTTTTGTTTGCTTGTTTGCTTTGTTTTCCACATGGGCCACATTATTATGATGTCTCTTCTCTTTTCGCCTGAATGAAGTGCATCGCACATAAGGGAGTCGAGTGTGTGTGAGTGCGGGGCGGTTTGAGTGTGTGTGCGGGTCCTAGAGATGGCAAACTATTTAAAGTTATCGAAGAATATCACATATGATGAGTTCCGAAAAATCACTATTAAAAGTGTCTAAAAGTATGGAAAAAATCCGATTATTTCTTTTTTATTGCATACTTTTAGACATATTTAGTTTAAATGAAATCCCTAGAAAATATGACTTTATTATTATTATTTTAATACAATTTTCATATTAAGCATATAATATTCCCTCCAAAAAATAAAATTAAATATTTGTTAATACCTTTTTCAACCGGAAATGAATACTTCGTTTTTATATTTCCTTTAACTCTTATAAAAATGATCTTAAGGAACCCCCATATATCGCATCACGCTGCCATCACCAACGACACACGTTTCAGGGGTCGACTGGCAGCGTCAGCTTCGCGATTTTTCATCAAAGTCACGGCGGGCAAAAGTTGGCGAGATGCTGCCCCATTGTTGCCTCTGACACTGACACCGGAAATGAACACATTTTCCGGTGCCATACGTGTGCGCGTCTCGCTGTGTGGGTGACTCTGTTTGCACACACACACACACACACGCAGACACTGAGACCACCCACTGGGAGATTGAAAGTCGCTTAATGTATTGTTTTCCAGCGCTGACTTTCGGCTTTTGGATTTCAGCGTTCCGATTTCAGTTTTCAGATTCCAGGAGGCCAACGAAAAATTTCCCGTCGGACCGTCGGCTGATCTCCCACTTATTAGTGTTAAGGGAGAAAAGGAAAGTCGGGAATCGGGAGCCGGGAGCCGTAAGCCGGGAGCCTCTTCCGCCCAGAGAATTTAATTACTCGAGTGGAGCGGCCCCGGCAGAAGGTGTTAATGAGATTGCTCTGCCGACTGCGGCTTTGCCAAATCAACTCGTCAGTTCGAAATCTCCCCATTTCCCAAAAGCCCTGGAAGATTCATGCGGCTAAGTGCAGAGAGGATTGCAATCCATCCGACTGGCAGCGGGGCAGTCAGTCGGATTAGCGGTACGGGAATCATAGATCTTACACCCAAAGTGGGCAAAATCTGGACACATTGGATCGAACTTCTGAAGTGACCTTAGTTAGTTTGCATTGAAATATTTGTTTTTGACGTTGTTTCATTTTCTTCACAGATTGTCTTGATGAATGGATCCAAAGGTGACCCAAAACTTTACTTTTAGTACCCATAACTAGACAAGCCCAACTTTCGTTTCAAATTTTTTACTTAAATTGTGTAATAATTTACATTTAAAATGTGTAATGAGAAAAACTGATTAGCTTTTTAACTTTTTAAAAAAAAAAATTCTAGGACCTACAAAAAGGTGACCCAAAACCGATTTCAAAAAGCGATACCTCACAAAGTTAGTAATTGAATTCACTCACTTGTAAACTAAAGTTTTAATTTTAAGACTGTTAAAATTGTGGATCTACTTCTAGGGTAGAAAAATAAAATATCTAGAGATATATGCAACCTATGATGATGACCCTGGTTTATCGTTTTAATAAGATCATCTTAAGTTAAGCATTTCCTATTCGCCAGGTATTTCATTTCCGCTATCCTCGCAGCTTTCTCTTCACTTTCTCCTGCCATTTTCCTCTGTCTGATGGCTTCTTAATTAGCTGTTAAAACGTTTCGGCAGCTGCCAAAACAATTACACGCTTTATTTCCATGAACGGCACGTTTTACCTTGGTTGCAGCACCACCCGCGAGTCGTGACCCTTGACCCCCTGAGGCCCCCCTCCGGTGACCCCTGTGACCGCCCCCAACCACTGTGAACTACTGTTGCTGCAGCTGGGGATCTAATCCAGGACTCAAATCGTTTTACGCTGTCGCCGCATGTGGGCATTAAGTTAAATGCCGGCATAGACGACAGGAACAATGATGATGGGGCTACGCCGATGATAATGATCATAATGATGGGAATGGCAATGATGTGGGGGGCGGTGGTGGATATTGGGGGGCTGTCGACGTGATTATGACGATAAGGTTCCGGATTCCCCATTCCGGAGCCCATCGAGAGCGGCACAATCTGCTGATTTATATTATTGTCACGTTTATGGCCAGATTGGGATTGAAATTGAGACGAGAGAGCGATGGTGCAGCTTACGGTGCACTGCACTTTTTACAAGCAATTAAAGGTATTTGGAATAGAATGGCTACATGCATATAGATATGCCCAGCGAATGTCTAGAGACAGCTGTAAATGAATAATGAATGCCAATTCAGCGAAAAATATATTCAATTCAATTTCGATGCGTCACTCGAGCGCCGCCGCCGCCGCCGCGTTCGTCGCTCATTAATTTATGACAGTCATTTTTAACGCTTTGCTGCCCACGATGCCCTGCAAGTGACAGTTGATGCTGACGGCGTGCCACGCCCCCACCCACCACCCACCGCTCTAACGCCCCATTTTGCATGCGTCAAATATTCAAGCGCCATTTTTCAATTGAATTGAATGAATTTCTGAATCTCTGAATTGAGTGCATGAATGGCGGAGCCGCAGGACGCGAAAAACCCCACGACTATGGCATCGCTATCTTGGAAAAATCTAATCTACAGATTTTCGAATATATTGATTTTATAATGTGCTATTTTCGAAAATATTTTATTGCTATAAGTAGAGGGATTAAAATTGGTTCTTATTTACCTTTAAATATATTTTATGGTTTTCTATAAAATAAATAATAGAATAATATGACTTTAACTAAAAAAGTAAATGTATTCTTTTAATGCACATTTAGAAAATTTAAGTAAAAAAAACAATTTAAGTTTATATCATATTAAAAGCAATACTTAATTAAAATTAATTTAAATTAGATAAAAGTGACTAAATCTAATAATTACCCAATTTGTATACTTTTATATAAATGTGAAAATATAATACATAATTTAAAGAAGTGAAATCAATTTTTTTAAATAAATACAAAATGATAATATCAAAGCCAAATATTGATTCCATTAGTACTTTAGACTACTAAAAAAATATTTCTTTCGCAAAATTATTTTTCAGAAGAATACCAAATTTGATCAAGCTATAAAAATAGTTTCCAGCTGATTAATATTTTTATTATTACCCATATCTTATTTTAAAGCTTCCAAAAGCTTCTAAAACAAATTGAAATTTCCCTAACAGTTCCTTATAATTTTCTCATAAACTGTAGTCCACAAAGGGCATTCTCTAGTCGCTCACCTGAAAATCGCCACTATTCCGACTTGTTGTATTCCGAATGATTTGTGTTTGCCCCCTTTGTTGACGGACGTCGAGGACAGAGCAGTTCCACGGCAAACGGGCCATTTGGCCGGACTCTAAAGTGGCCATATTTCACGCTCCTCTGATGGGCCTTGTCAACGTTGGCACCCCGACTTCTCCGGCTCCTGAATCCTGCTCCTTTTCCACATCCTCCGCTGGAGGCAGCCGTACATGGGCAGACATTACACTTTAATTAACTACAAATCCACTGAAATTGCATTTCTCCATTTCGCCGCAACTGCCACGCCCCCTTTCTGGCCAGTTTTGAGCTAATAAAACATTCAAAATATTTTTCTCGGCTCGTTTCTTTCGGCCGGGGGAGTGTGTAATTTTGCACATTTCATATGAAAAGTTGTCGGGCTCACGCAAAAAACTTTTGCAGCCAACACACAAGGATGCAGTTGGCACAGTGGAACTGTGGATAATAAAATACAGAAAAGTTAGTGGTGTAAATAAAACATACAGGGTAAATATCAATAGTCACATTACCTTTTTAAAAGGAAACCTAAAAATCCTTACCAAAAGCCTAGCTTATTTGATAAAATTCCTAACGAATATATTTTTCTGATTTATATTTATATTGATTTTTACTTATTTATTTATCAACTTGAAATAGTAGCTTTTAATTTTGTTAAAAAAACATATTTGTTAGTTTTAAAATTAATATTATGGATCTTAAGAATACAAAAATGTTTATAATTTAACGTATGTTGTAAAATATAAGGCCTAATGCATAAGGTACTCAAAATAATGTTGTACAACAATTTACACAAAATTAAACTGATTAAAAAAAATACTTTTAAGATTTTCTAAAAAAAAAACCTTTAACAAATTTTAAAATGTCAATTAGGGATTCTTTACCGTTCTTTCTTAAGAAAATCTCAATTTACACAAAATTAAACTGATAAAAAAAAATGTTTTTAAGATTTTTTGGAAAATCTTTTGAAAACCTTTTAAAAATGTTAAAATTTCAATTAGGAATTCTTTACCAAAAGTAAAAAGATTTAAGTACATACGTACTTTGGAAAAAGCCTTTATACCATTTTAAAATCTCAATTCACCCAAAATTAAAATGATTTCAGTACTTTAAATATTTTTCAAAACCCTTTTCAAATGTTAGCCCTTGATTCCAGCACACAGTGCAAAAGAAAAGTTTCTTTCGGCAAAGATTAACAGAGCCCAGAAAACCCAACCGAAAAGGGGGTTTCGGGGATGGGATTTGGGGGGATATGCGTGTTTCT
This sequence comes from Drosophila subpulchrella, assembly GCF_014743375.2. Classification (NCBI taxonomy): domain Eukaryota; kingdom Metazoa; phylum Arthropoda; class Insecta; order Diptera; family Drosophilidae; genus Drosophila; species Drosophila subpulchrella. Next base: position 25,971,540 of record NC_050613.1, on the reverse strand, counting down.
GGCGGCGCATGTTTGGCAATGCGGTAAACCAAATTATGTGCTTAGCAAGTTGCCGCTGCGACCAGAGTCAGTGCAACCATCCGGCCACCTCAACCACCCAAACCACGCGATCCTTTGTGTGCTGGATGCAGCTGCATTTGCACAGCACCACATGGCCCCCCCTTTGAGTCTTTGAGCCGCCGCCCCTTGCACTTGGCCGATTTTCCTGGTGGCTCTGGTTTCTGGTGGCAAAGAGGTTTGCACAGGTGTTTCCACCAACTTTGCCAGCATGATTAAAAAGTTTTGCCCCAGCGAAGCAATAGAAAGCCGGGACTTTGCTTGCCCGACTGTCATTGCCTGACAACAGGGGAGATGTCGATGCTTATTGTTTATTTTGGGCAGGGTCCAAAGGGTACGAAAAGAATTCCCAATTACAAAGGCATATCACACATCCATCCTTATTTTATTCAAAAATTTCAGAAGTGTACAAAAATTTCCATATTTCGTAATATTTTGTGAAGTAAAGGCCTTATGACACTTGATTTTTGACTAGCTGGACTTATTATAAAATGTTTTTAAGCTGTAGACCCTTTTTTCTCTAGGTTGCCTAACATTTTTGATATAAGTCCAGTGTTATTCAAAAATTAGGCAATTGTCATAAGGCCCTAAGGGTATAAAAAGAAATCCTAATTTTAAAGTTAAGCCGCACATCCATTTTTATTTTATTCCAAAATTGTAAGAGTATAAAAATGTTAATCGTTTATACCATTTTTTGGAGTTAACCCTTATGACACTGACTTCAGTTTTGACAAGCTGGATTTATAAAAAAAATCGTGGTATCCTACATATAATATAAAATACCTTAAAATGATTTTAAGCTATGTATAGACATTTTGAAATAAATCCAGTCAGTTAGTGAAAATTCAAGTTATTGTCATAAGGCCTTAGTTAGTTGGATATATTCAGCTTACATTTAAAGGCATTTCTTTATGGCCGCTACTTATAAGACGAATTTTCCTGAAATCCAACTTATTTAAACAAATGCCTTTTGAGAGGTCGTGCACAATAATGGTTTCATATCAAATCCCGCCTGATACAATAACAAACAACGGTTGAGTGTGTGTCATAAGCGTGTTTACATAGCGTACAAAAAAAAGGAAATTCAAAATGCATGTTGGGGCCTCGAACATGAGAGTGAGGGCATGGGCAACGAGGCGCTAGCCTCTGGTGAAGCGAAACATCTGGGAGTATAAGATCAAGTTAATGTACAAAACGGCGGACATGGCAATGAGCATGGCCAGACGGTATCATTTCTTCTTGGCATCCTTCAGGCCGGCGCCGGCGTTGAACTTGAAGAAGATGATGTCGCCGTCCTCGACGGTGTAGTTGCGTCCCTGTTGGCGGTACTTGCCCGCGGCCTTGGCATTCACCTCGCTGCCCTCCGACTTGAAGTCCTCGAAGTGCATCACCTCGGCCATGATGAAGCCCTTCTCGAAGTCGGTGTGAATGCGCCCGGCGGCCTGTGGTGCCTTGGTGCCCTTCTGCACGGTCCAGGCCTTCACCTCATCCGGTCCGGCGGTGAAGAAGTACTCCAGCTGCAGGGCCTTGTAGCCCGTCACGATGATCTTCTCCAGCATGCTCTTGCACTTGGTCTCCGTCTCGTAGGCCTTGCGCTCCAGTTCGTCCTTCTCGGACACCTGCTGCTCGAAGGCCCCAGAGAAGGGGATCAGCAGGGCTCCCGGATCGTTCTTGTCGATCCATTCCTTGATCTTCGGCAGCCACTTGTTCTTCTTGCGGATGAAGTCCTTGTCGGAGAGGTTCACCAGGTAGATCATCGGCTTGGAGGTCAGGAACAGATACTTATTCAGCGCCTCAATCTGAAAGAGCGAAGAAGTGGTAGCATTAACGAGAACGGGATGGCAAATCACAAGGTCACACGAAAAAGTCCACAAGAAAGACGGCCAATTGGTAGTAACAACATATTTAAAATGCAAAATACATAGTCAAAGCATTACTTATAAGCACATATAAAAATGGTTTTAGAGGGTTTAGGAAATGAAGATGATATATTAAGGATTGGCAAGCTATAATCTTCCTTTATATGGATTTTATCGCACTCACATCATGGGCATTCCAGTCCTCGAAGCGCAGATGACGCTTCTGGTCGATGAGGATCTCCTTGATCTTGACCATCGAGTCGTATTCGGGCTTCAGCTTCTTGTCGCCGCCGCGGGCCACCACTTTCTCCAGTTTGTCCAGGTTCTTGAGCAGATTCTCCTCGTCCTTGAGGCGCAGCTCCTCGGAGATGATCTCCAGATCGCGCACCGGGTCCACCTCGCCCTCAACATGAGTCACATCCGGGTCCTCGAAGGCGCGGCACAGGTGAAAGATGGCATCGCAGGCGCTGATGTGCGACAGGAAGTCGTTGCCCAGACCCTGACCCTCGGCGGCTCCCTTCACCAGGCCGGCAATGTCCACGACGTTCAGATAGGCGGGCACCACACTAGTTTTTTTTATAGTTTTTGGTTTCATATATTAATCTTTGCATCTATGTAGGTACTTTTTTAAACTTAACAAGCAAAAGGCAACCAAGTGTGAAGTGTACAAGTCCCGGAACTTGTTGTAAGTGTACAGAATGTTGGTTAAAAGCAATGCCAAACTAAAAACCAAAGGACTTGGATCCTTTTGGAACTCACCTGGCCGGCTTGTGGTAGTCCACCAGGTAATCGAATCGCTCATCGGGCACCGGAACACGACGTGTGGGTAGGGCAAGGGGCAGCATCGCATGGAAAGAGCGGTAAGACGCATGTTAGTCGGGTTTATTTGGCTGGATGCAAAAATACAAAAATACAAAGAGATGGAAAAAAAACCTTGCCAGATTGACTGACTGCCTGGCAGGCCGGCAGCATCGCGGGCCAATCATGGCAATTTTCTATAATTTTGCGCCATCCGCAAAGGGGCAGCGAAACCAAAATGAAGTCGCTCACAAATAAAAAGCCCAGGAAAATGAAACCGAAGCGAACCGAAGGCGGGGGCAATTTGCATATTGGGAACTGGATCTGATAAAATTGCTAAGGCCGCGACACGCCCACAACGCGAAAGACAGTGGAGCATGGTTATCTTTAAGTCTTTGAGGGTCTTTATAAACTCTAGTGGAAATTTCTGGCTTAAAATTTTGACCCTCCTTTAAGAGATAAATTATGATACAGATTATTAGAGAATTGCCTCACAAACTCATAACGGTATCCCACTTAAAAATAGGTATTGATTAACCAAAGTTATAGATTTTAGAAGTGCAGTTTTGGGTTCCCAACTTGAAAGCCATTGGAAGTACGGAAAAATCAAACATGAAAATGGGTTAAAATTTTTATCCTACTTTGAAAGATAGACTTTGATGTAGATTATTAGAAAATTCACAACTCATAGAGGTATCCCACTTTAAAATCGGTATTGAATAACCAAAGTTATGGATTTTAGAAGTGCAGTTTTGGGTTCCCATTCTGAATGCCAATGGAATTACGGAAAAATCGGATATTAAAATGCGCTTAATCTCTAAACCTCGTTTAAAAGAGGAATTATACTGTAGAATACAAGAGAATTCAAGTACAAACTCATAGAGGTATCCCTCTTATATATCGGTATCAAATAACTCAAGTTATGGAATCTGGAATTTCAGATTTGGGTTCCCATGTACATACATACATATATGAAAGTTCTATTGATACCTCCTTTCTCTCAGTAAACTGCAAAATTCGAATAGATAACCCTGATTTAACCATATATGTACATTCGATTTTCTGCATTACAAATCGTGTTGGTTCTATTTGAAGATCCTGAAGCAGTTTTCCCTACATTAAGCCACGGAATTCAAGGCCCCCTTCCGACCGAAGACCTCCGCCTTATCGAGGCTCCACTGTGGCTATTTTTGAAGGTCCAGTCGAGAGAGCAATTTGGAATTAGAAGCGGCGGCGGCTGCTCCTGGAGGCCATTGCTGCATCGCAACGGCGGGCATAAAAATTATATTCCACGCGATGATTACAATGATCGAGGAAATTGCCGCCGCCCGCAGCTTGGCCTGGTAATTGGCCAGCTATATGTATATCGGGGGATATATATGGAGGGGTTGGGGGTTGGGGAATACTTATTCTCATTCGGCTTGATGGTGCAGAAGGGGAAGTTCTCCGCGGGGGCGGCACTTTGGGTCAGAACGTTGAAGAAGGTGGACTTGCCCACGTTGGGAACGCCGACGATTCCGATTCTCAGATTGGTGCCGATTCTACCGATCAGCGGCTTGCGTTCCGGTTCATCGTGCTTCTTCGGCGGCATCTTGGTAGGTATATATATCTACCGGGGGGAATCGAAAGAGATATAGATATATATCAGATATAGATAGTTTTATTTTTGGGACTCCCGAGGGCGCCGAACATAACCTCACTTTGCCGGCTGCTGGCTCACCTTTCACCTTTTCGCGTGGACGCTATCCGCTTTCCGCTGAACTCCGGCTGCAGCTGTCGGTGTAAAGTTGAAGGTTAGTTGGTTTAATTGAACTTTAGCCCCTGTTATTTACAAATATTTACGAATATTTGGGCGTCCGCTGGCTTTTGCGGCTGACGGCGTGGAAGGAAAGAGAGCGAGCGAGAGGGCGATAGGCAATCAGCTGTCGGCCACGCAGGGTTGCATCGCAACTAGCGCCCCCGGGCGGGGGAATCGGGCAGTCGCTGCTTGGTGCCGCGGGCGGCAGGGGGCGCCACCAGGTCCAGGCGCGCAATTTGAATTTACCCCGAGGGCCATGTCATTACCTCTGTGGAATTTCTGCCTCTTTCAACAGGTTTTACGTCTTATTATACATCTTCATCAGCTTTGCATGCTATTTTATCAGTTCATCTTTTATCTTGGTTGTGTCTTGATTTAATTGCTAAAACATAGGTTTATTAATATTTAAAATTATATATTAAAGTTGATATCACCTGAGGCAATGTAACAAAAGTACTTAAACTTGCACATTCTGCTTATAGATAGAGGTGTCTTGATATTATAATATGTTAATGAGCTTTCAACATTATTTTATTGTTTTTTATTTAGTAAAATTATGATTAGTGTGCAGTAATAAACATAATGAGCTTAACAAGTACTGGTAACTGTTGGCAGTTTTTTTTTTAAATAACAAACAAAAATAATACATATTTAATAAAATGTTAAGAAAAACTTTATGTATATGTCACATTAACTATCTATCTATCTTAGCAGTAACAATAATTTAATTTTGGTGGCTAACCGTGATTGTTTTATGTACTGTATAACCTCTGAATCAAGTTATTTAAATTCCTTTTTCCTAAGCAAAATATATAAATGGCAAAAGCTAATGAGAAATGCACTTAAAAATTATTATATATTTTATTTTAAAATTATTATAAAAATTTGTATTTTTGTAAGATATTTTATAAGAAAGCCAACAATAAAGTAAATGTATATCTTAACATTACATTAACAATTTGTAAACTTAAATTTGTGACAACTAAAATAACTGTTTTAAGTTTATTGTAGATACTTTAAATATCTGCCAAGTCTGCCGGCAATTTGATGGTTTAATTTCGTCTAGATCTGCAGATGCGAATCCCCCACCTTCCTCCCCTTTTTCCCTGCCTTTTTTCAGGCAAAACCAAAGCGATCGAGTTAACTGTCAAGGTCGTCGGGCCGACGCACGTACACGCAATTTGGCGGTTTAGTGAAAAGCCCGCAATAATCAATAATTTCGCATAATTAGCGAGCCGATCGGCGGATCGATCCCTTGGCTTTATGGCCAACTGAAACGCAACTCCTTCGATGGGTTAAGGGGTCCCGAAGGGGTTAAGGTTGAGGGATCAGGTTTGTTGATCTTTCGCGATTGCTGGCAATCGATTTGGCTCGTTGGTCGATGCGCTTTGATTGATTCCCTGGCCCGCGTTTATGGCCCTAATTAAAAGATCCGTTATGCGTGATCGGTCTACCTTTCGATATTCCAATACAACCCCATCCCCATAGCCATGTGCGTGCTAGAAAACTTACTTATAATTTCACGCTGTCTTGCCTTTCTGGCCGGTTTCTTTTTTTTCTTTCAAGGGATCGATTTGCGGTTGTCCGACCGTTTAAAAATCCATTTGCAACTGACCCTGGACAACTGTTTTTCCCACTGGAGCATGTAATACCTTTGTAATATTTGTCCAAAAAACCGCAGGACAGGAGATCCTTGTGGTCCCTGCCTGCTGACGATCGGAGGCTTGTGGATCGCTTTCTGGACTGTGGTTTTATGCACTTATCAACTATCTTGCTCCTGACCCTGTACGACATTAAGAGATCCACCTGAATGTTTATATTTTTTATAAAGCATTTGGATTTATTATATGACTAGTTTTGGTTATCCTTTGGTTACCTAATGCCTATAAATGATGTTTAAATTGTAATAACAATTAAATAAATGTCGAAAAATCAAGGTAGTAAATATTTACTGAACGATAAGAAAACTAAAATTTCTAAAAACTTTTTAGCATCCTAGAGGAAATAATATCAATTTAAATACAATGTTATTTTCATATCTGTGAAAACGATGTAAATATATTTAATATAATATAATAATATAATATATAATATATCAAAAAATATGTATATATATTAAAATAAATAGCTTCACTTTTGAGAATTTTAAATATGGATTTCAGTATAAAAAGTTTCTAAATTGCTTAAGGTTGTTTAATATTTTTTATATGGATGAAAATATTTTCATATTACCTATGCAACTTAAAATGTTTTGTATTAAAAATAATGTGTTTTTATTTATCTTAAAACGGAGAAACACATTTAAACTCAATCTGCAAATATTTATTTTTAATATATTGTTGAACAATATTATTCCCATAAAAACTTTAAAATTAGTGGTCATAATTCTTAAATAGGTATAATATTTTAATTTAATTAAGCAATTCACTGCCCTCTCAACAATCATTTTAATATTAATTAGAGCAACGCTGCTTCCGTTCTTCTATGAATTTCCAACTTCCGAGAAATTCATAATTTATGATACAATTCCCCCCTCCTCCCCCCCCCCCCCCCCCACAATTCCAAGGACTCTGCGCTGCCCCCAAAAAATGATTCAATTTTCCACCATGATTATTCAACGCTAAGCCGGCTTCTTTTGCATATTGTTTGTAGTGGGTTAATTAAGCTGACTTTTAATTGCCTTTTATTGCGCTTAATTATTGGAGTCGGGAAAACAGAGTGAGTGGCCCGCATATAAGGTCGGTGTGGCGAAAGAAGGTTGGGGCCATAAATTTGTATACATATGACTGGATAATTGCGGTTCCCGCGGAATTAGCCCAACGAGCCACCACGCATCTCGATTTCCACTCCCATTCGCACCCACATTACGCGCGGGGCGTGGTCCTAAAACCGAAAAGGGGCTGGGGGCTGGGAGATGGGGGCGTGGCAGTCGGGGGCAGGTGGAACAGAACTCCGCCAAACCAAACTGAACTGAATGCATAACATCAGCAGCGCGTTTCAATGAGCCGAGCATTCGTTTCCAGCTTGTTGCTCCAATTAAAAAAGTGGTAACATAAAAAAAAGAAAAACGGAAAAAACAACTGGAAAAGTGGCAAAAACGAATACTGCCAGGCCAACACACAACAGCAGGCCATTCATATTCATAACCATTTGGCGGTTTTTTTATTGCCTTTAATTATAACGTGGCCCGTATTCAAATTGTTCTGGCTAGGAAAATTTTCAGAAGCAAACAAAAGACTTAGGCAACAAACTCGACTGATCTTTAAGCGGTATTTCGTTGGTGGGGGAGGGGTTGGAAAGGAGAGGGGAAGAGCAGATCATTTCTAATATAGACAAGTCCATAAAAATCTTTAATATTTTACGAGCAGTAATTACAAAAAACTTTTTTAGTACAAAATAATGTTTAATTTTAGTTGAGTTAAATATATAAGTATGTAAATATAAGCAGTACAGTTGTTAAATATAATAACACATTATTGTTTAATAAGTTTTTCTATGCTAACAACATGATAATCAAAAGGCACTTTTACAATTGGTATTGAAAAATAAAAAAATTTTTTTAGTTATATTTTAAAAATATATTTAAGAGGCACTTTAAACTATTTATTTCTGTAATGGAACATCTGTTTGGTCTTTTAATAATAAAAAAAAACCTTTTAGAAGTATAGTTGATAAAGATATTTAAATCAAACTCTAAACATAAATTAGTTAATGTTAAATATATTTTAAGTGTTATTACCTAACCAAATAAAAAATCATATAATATTTTATTGTAAAGGTATGGCTAATAAAGTTCCTATAAATTAAACTAAGGGAAGTCGATATGCTAGTGGTTAACCTATCCAAATATATGTTTCAAATCTTATTTATAATCATATTTTTAAGCTCATTTAAATTTTTTTTACCATTTCTGGCATTTAAGATCAATATACTGACTATACCAGCTATACTTGGATTAGTATTAAAATTAAATTTGGTCATTCCTCTCGGCTTGTCGCTTTGATCCTCCCCCTGCTGATCCACTCCAACCCTCCATACACCTTGATCCCCATTTTATCCAGACCATTTGCATAACGATCTCAACGATCTTGGGTCTATCCAGGGGTATCCATATCGTCAAGTGCATCCTCCCTAATAACCGCGACCGTCATGCAAATTGCAACTGCTGCGAGTCTTATAACGATGTGCCATCAATGCATCAGCTGCCAAATTACATGTTGTGCATGTTGGGCCACCGAGAGAAATTATGAATTATTACGGAAAATATAAGAAAAGCAGAGGAGGGAAAATGCATATGGAAACTGAGACAAGGATCTGCATGAGGATGGTTCCTGTGGGATGGGTAGATTTGGGTAGAGGAAGTGGATGTGGATGTGGATGTGGAAAAGGTGCCGCAAAGAGGGTCGCTCGTGTGTCATTGTTATAGAAAAAGCCTGACACCGGAACGGGAAAAAATATATATATATAAATTCTACTTTTTTATATTCGTGCATATGAAATATACAAAGGGGGCGTTGCCCCGGCCACGCCCCTAGCCACACGGCCCGAAAATGGAAATCGTAATAAACGCAATAATAATCATGAACTGGGAAAACAACAATGCTCGAGCCAAAAAAAAAACGGAAAAAGTTATGGAAGGCAGGAATAAAAAAAGAGAACTGAGGACCCGAAACTCACCCTTATCATTTGATTTGCCTTGCACCACCTCCGCCGGATAACCGAATTATAAACACACATAGGTGCACCACCATCCAGCTTCCCATCCCATCCAACCAATAATCCCGGGATTCAGCTCCTCCGAACCGAGATCCCTGAGTTCTAAGATCTCGAGATCCCCAGTCGTTCAGCCATTTCCCCGTTGTTGTATTAAGCGATTATCACCGCAGGACACTAATCGAATCGGTGGATTTGTGGAGTAGGGGTAATTGTGGAGCGTGCTTGGCCCAGAGTTATCGTAGTTTTACCATTTTCCCCGCCAGCTGCCAGTCCCCGCGATATGAATGGCATTTTCCCGGCTTCAAACGCGCTGATTGGATGCAAGGAGGGGAAATCAATTGCCATCGATTCGGAAATATCAAAAGAATGCTTTGCAAGAACAGGATTGAATATCTCAGCAAGAATGGAAAGGCTGAAAATTCTCGGGTTTCGATTTCTTAAATTAATATAATTAGCAGCAAAAAATAATATAAATAATTATAATAAATCTGAATTAAACATCACTGACATGTCGAATATTTTGAAAATGTAATAAAATGTAAGAAACATTATAAAAATGAATTAGTTGCTTTAACTGCTATTATATCATTTTAATAGAATGTTTTCAATTACTATTTGTAACTTAACCTAAAACAGTTCTTATAAATTTTATTGAAACCCTTGTATCCTTTTTATATTATAATAAATTATTATAATATTATCATTTTCAATTTAAATTTTAAATTTTTTAATGACATTCCTTGCATTCAGTATAAATAATGGAGTCCTTTTTGGATTGTAGACAGCTTGTATTTTATTACTCATTTCCATGTTTGATTATGACTTAAATTTTGTAATTTTCTACATTGAAGTAATATTATTTTATTATTTATTATTTTTATTTGGGTGTATTTAAAGTTCTTCACTTTTAAATTAATTATATGATATAAAGTACTTCACTTTGAATTAGTTATATGATTTTATTGTTATTACAATTTTAAGATCTCCAATTCTGAATATTGAGGACATAACTTTATAAACTTTTAAGCTGCTATTTACTGTTTGTATATCTTCAATAGGTTAAGTTTAAATAGTATTTCCCGCTTAAGAATAATATTATTGCCCCGAAAGCACAAATTTCGGATTGTGCTGAAGATAAGTAAGGTTTGACTTGTTTATAAAGAGATTCCACAATATCTCGGGGAATCTGCAGAGGCAACTGCTCAACTCTCAGAAAACCGCCTTATCTCCCGGGGGCAAATGGCGCATAATTTCCATTTGGAACGGCCATTTTTGCAACAGCAATTACTTTGGTAGCCCGAACCTGTCTCGGGGAAACCCCCTTGACTCCCCAACGATTTTCAGGGAACGCATTTCATTCGGTTTTTTCTCTCCTTATTTTTTTTGGTTTTGCATCGGGCAAGAAAAAAGCAGCAATAAAAATTAAGTTGAAGTTGAATTTGAAATTCAGATGACGACGAACGACGACGGACGACGACGACTTGCCCAATTATTATTAATAACAGCAACAACAGCAGAAGAAGCAGCAAGTTGCAGAAGAAAAAAGCAAAAAAAAACTGGGCAAAAAAGTTAATAGGACCGCATTCATTAAATCCATTTAATGCACAGAGAGGCAAATTATTGCGCTAAAAGAAAAGCAACAACACACTTGGAAACAAAAAAAAAAACAGCCAGCAGAAAAAAAGAAATAATTGCAGTTGGTTGAACACCCCAAATGGCCAAGAAGAAGAAGAAGGAACGGCGACGTTCGGTCGGCGGCCATTAAAATGGCCAACGAATTGGCCACAAGTGGGAGGGGAGGGGGTTTTGCCAAGTCCAACTGGCCATGTAAACTGGCCGCACTGCGCACCGCGCGAGCGAAAGAGACGCACAGAGGCGAGCAGAGGGAGAGCGAAAACCGGTAGCTCCACTTTAATGAGCGCCAAACGCAAAGAAAGAAAATTCCAGCCAAAAGGAGCAGCAGCCCACCAAGAAACCAGGGTATCTCAAAGGGGTATTCCCGAAGCTCCCTTTCAGATCCATCAAAAACTCTCGAGATCGGGGTCACCATGTCCTTTTTACAGCATATCATAACACCAAGAAACCAGGGTATCTCAAAGGGATACTCCCGAAGCTCCCTTCCAGATCCATCAAAAAAATCTCAGGATCGGGGTCACCACGTTCTTTTTAAAGCATATCATAACACCAAGAAACCAGGGTATCTCAAAGGGTATTCCCGAGGCTCCCTTCCAGATCCATCAAAAAACTCTCAGGATCGGGGTCACCACGTTCTTTTTACAGCATATCATAACACCAAGAAACCAGGGTATTTCAAAGGGGTATTCCAGAAGCTACCTTCCAGATCCATCAAAAAATCTCAGGATCGGGGTCACCATGTCCTTTTTACAGCATATCATAGCACGATCAAGAAAAATCCATGAAAAAATCCGCCACATCGGGGTCACCAAATCTTATTTACAGCATATCGTAACACTTCCAAGAAAAATTGTTTTAAAATTAGTTGAAGCTCTACCACCAAAAATAGAGATCCCTTCAAGATCCAAATCCCATCTAGCATATCACAACACACATAAGAAAGGCTACAACCAAAAGGATTAGAAGCCCCAACACCTTTCAGATCCATGAAGAAATGCACTGAATCGGGGTCACCACTATACCTACAGCATATAATAACGCATTGAAGACAAATTAAACTTAAAAGGAGTAGAAGCCCTATTTTAAAAAATACCGAATCCAACAAGGTATTCTTAAAAGGTCTTCTATAAATCCTAGAAGAAATTCCGTGAGACGGGGTCACCAAATCCTATCTTCAGCTTATTTAAACGAATGTAGGCAATACAATTGATCAAGTTATAAAAGACCTTTGAAATAAAATAGTAATAGTATAAATAAACAATACTAAACTTAACATTTTTCAACCGAAAAACTTGTATAGGTAAATCAGAAATACTTGAAAATAGCTAACAAAAATGTATCAACAATAAAACCCGCTGGGTAACTATTTCTTCGAACCCCGGTAAATTCCTGATGTTTGCGCTGCCCGCATTAATTACTTTCTGGGAATAAAAAACCCGCGCGCCATTTTTGTTTGATGGGTCAGCAGCGGGGGGTTGGGCTTTTCCCCAACTCCAGTTAAATGCTAATTTTCATTGGCTTTCCTCTGGTGTTTGTGTTTTTTTTCCCCTCTTTTTTTGTTGGCCCCAAAAGTTTTGCCTTCTCTTTCTTAATCGTCAAACAATTTGCAAATCGCATGCAATTTTCCTGCCTTCTGACTTTTCCTTGTTATTGCCTTCGTGTTGTTGCATTTCCTGTCGCCAGTACAGCCCCCTTTTTGCCCCCCTTTTTACCCCGCCACTGACCAGGCCCGCATACGTTTTGTATATTACATGATCATTAATGAACTGCTCCAATTATAGAGAGCGAAGAGAAAAATTACAGAAAAATAGTATGTGTGGAATAAAACATACCTCCATATCTGGATTTCCATATTGCCAGAAAGGGGGGGGGGGGGGGCACTTCGGAGGCGCCTTGGTCATTTAAATTGTTGTTTTGCATGTGAACTCCACATTTTCCACACCTTTTAATTGACGGGCCCCAGCGAATCCATTCGAATAGGACGAATGGCCAGCGATAGATGGGAAAATGGGAAATGGGCTGGGGAAATGGACAGGGGAAATGGGAAAATGGCTGAGCGGAAAGCGCCAGCTGTCCGGAGCAATTTCTGCGACTTTCCGCCGCGTTTCCGCCGCCAACTGGGCCACGTCACCAGATTCAATTGTCCAGCGGAACCACGTGGATCCGACGGATTGATTGGGTATCTGTATCTGGAAATATGTATCTCTTGGAGGGAATTGTTTGACAGTTTACAAGGAAAAGCCCATTAAATGTTTTGATTTAAGAGGTGTCAAGTTGATTTCGTGTAAGATGTTTTCATTTATTTTAAATCTAAATTGCTTTAAATGTTTTTATTTTGGAGGTTTTGAATAATTTTGTGTAAGCAGATGTTTTCATTTTTTATACATTTAAATAGTTTTAAATATTCTAACTTAAGAGGCATATTCTGAGGTTAAGATAGGCTTTTATAAGCATTTTCTATAACAAGAATCTACATTAAGAAAAGGTACACTTTTTGAAGACTGTCCTAATGATGTATACTTTTTGGTCTGAATAAGCAATAAGACCTTTAAAATACTTTTTTTGTCTAACTTTAACACTTTAATAAGGCTCCAAATTGTACAATATACATATAATAAAATTAATATTTAAAATTAAGACTTATCTTTAGATGAAATGCTTTTATTTTCATTATAATGTTTGGTTACGTTTGTCCAGATAAAATTTGGATTATAAAATGTAAGCACATTAAAAACAAGATACAAATTATATAAAAATATTAGGGAATATGGATAAGAAAATTAAACCAAATACGACTTATGTTTCCAACACCATTGAGACACAAATCTAACATAGTATGCCTTTTATATTTTAAATTAAAAAATTAAAAATAAATTCAAAGGTAGGTTTACATATCTCACAACTAAAATTCACATTACAAAAAAATTATACAAATACATTGGATAATGTTTGTTCTTAAATCTGAAAAAATAAAGGCATTGGTGGCAGTAGAACTTATCAATGGAATAATAAAGAAAATGCAATGATAAACATGAAACGATTTAATTTCCATTTGGCAATTACTAGAAATTTGTTTCTCAGAAAACCATTGGGGCAACGATTTGAAATGCTGGCATTACGTAAGCCAAACTCAGTAGCCGGTTATATATATCCAGCCGATTGGCACTCAATCAGAAGTAAGTCCCCCCCTGACAAAAACGCATTCCGGCACGTAAGCCGCGATTGGCACCTGCGTGAAATCAATGGATCGATCGAATCGATGGGATCAATATGGGCCGGAATCGTCGGCGAAACTAACGGTTAGCGGGCCATTTCGCAGGTAAGTTAATGCCAGAGCCCCCGGGAAATTGCAGAGAACGAAAAGCCAGCGCATTCGTAATTGAGCTTATTATTCAGTTTTTGTTAGCCGCTTTCTTTTCGCTCGAAATGACGCATTTTCGGTTTAGTTTGGCTGGCCGGCCGAGCAAAATGGCAACAATCGCAAGGTAAAATCGCAATATTGCGGGGCCAGAAAGGGATGGCTGTTGGAGCGGCGATTGGATTGGAAGAAAACCGGCCAGCCAGGTTATACACATATATATATATATTTATATATATCGGCAACTAGCAACTGGCAACATCTACAGCGGCAACTGGCAACCGGCAACCAGCAACATGCACACCAGCAACTAGCAACATGCAGCCGCACAGCAGCAACAACACGCGGACAACGCCTTCCAACGTGACTGATTGCCACTTGGCACGCAAGCCAAACGAAGCCAACAACGTTGCCAAAGTTACTGCAGTCAGTAGTTTGGCTGGAAAAAAAAGAGGGGAAAAAAATATATATGGAAGCCCCCCTTGCCTCAGCCCCTGCCCCACCGCCATTGCGCCAAAAGCAATGGCCGTCAAAAGCCGCTGTTGTTTACCATTTTGTGCGTGTGTGCTGCGTTTTATTTGCTGCTGGCATGCAAACCCATGCCCCTTTGGGCCACACCCGACAGTCTTGGGGTGTCTTGGGGAAAAGGCAAAAAAACTGGATGGATGCTCCTCTAGGAGGGGGAAAACTGGCTGGCTGGATGGATGGTCCACCAAGATGATTGACTTCTGCTCTTACACTTTAAGCAGAAGCCATCCACGTGGGTCAACCGATTATATAGACCTGATTTTTGGGGGGGAAAATAAAATTTACAGAATTAAATAAGTAAATATATTCTGTAATTATCATACTTTTTACTTATTTATTATTTAATTTATTATTTCTATTATTACCTTTAAGAATTATTTAATGACCCTTTTGGTATCCAAACACATAAATATTTTCTACAGCTAACATTAAAAGTATTAATTAGGTTATAACATTTTAGTTTTATTATTTATAAAGTAAACTTATTTTTTGTCTTTGATTAGTTTAAAAAAAATCTTAAGCAATTTTAAAATTATTTTGTAAAAACCAAACTGATAAATTTTTTTACAACCGTCATTAAAGTATTCTTCTACCTTTGATGTAATTGAATTTGTGCCTTGCTTTTCATATATATTATTTATCTGTTTGCCTTTGATCAGATCTAAAAATAACCCTATAGAAATATTAACAAACTTATTTTATAACCAAAAATATAAATATGCTTAACAACCATCATTAAAGTATTATGTATGATACTAATTATTTATTTCTTATGTCTTATTATGCATTGCCTACATATTAGTTTTTTGATCTTTGGTTAGTTCTAAAAATATCTTAAGGAAATAATAACTAAACAGATAAATATTTTTAACAACCATCATTAAAAAGTATAATTTATTCTATTAAATATATTTGTGTAGTCTTATTCATAACGCAAATATTTATTTTATTGCCTTTGTTTTCTCTCTTAGAATAGTTTTATATATATAGTTATATATTTTTATTGATTATTCCATTCGGATAATGGTTCTTAAACATTCTATATCCTATAATAAATATCCAAATTACTTTTCTAGGGAATTTGCTGCTTCGACTTGGGCTTTTTGAGAACCCAAGTCCGAGCCCCCTGGCCAAGCTGGCTTTTTGTCTCTGTGCAGATTCCCGATCGAGTCCGAAACTCGGGGGACTGGAACTGGGGATCGGATCGGATCGGATCGAAATGCTGCCGTTGTTATTGTAATTTTTTTATGATAATTTGCGGAATTTTGTTTGCTGCCGTTGAGCGTGATTACAAGCATCGGGACTCTTGGCCATCGGCCTGCTTTTTGGCCCGGAGTGGCCAGTTTCGAGACTCGGGGCCGTCGAAGCATTGTTATTAGGCGCATCTTATCGACAGGAAGCGATCATCGCACATTGGAATGGCTTCGGTAGAGACCCCTATTCCCCCCCTCCCCCCCCGTTTTGGAAAAACCCCCTTTATTAAGCCCCTCTTTATGACTGCCACTGATTGCCGGCTGTGCACTTGTTGTTGCAGTTTGCTGCCGTTGCCATTTGCAGTTGCTTATTAAATGGATTTCGTTGTGTTATTAAGTTCCCTGGCATTCGTGGAAATTGTTACTTAGGCAGCAACTGGTTGTGGCTGTGGTTGTTATTGTGGTGGCCATAGTGCTACTGCATTGCAGTGATACTCGCAATTTTCCATCTCCATTTGGCATTGTTCGAGCCCGAGCAGGCCAATCCGCAATCCGCAATCCGCAGTCCAACTGGGCCGAAACAGATGCCAGATACATTTAGTGGCTTTGTTCCACTGGCTCTGGCTCCCCCGCCAAAGTGTGAATAAATGCATATTAATCTGGCGCTGTTTCGCCTTAATTATTTATCATTACTTGGTTTAGGCCAAGTAATTGCCAAGCGCGAGTTTCCCTTTTCCTTTTTTTTTTTTTGCGTCAGCTGGCACATAGAGACATTAGATTTGGACCACAGATTTCGTTGGAAAATCACAGAGGAAAGTTGCTACTTAATTTTAGCCTGCCTGCGTTTCTCTGCCACCTTTTTGATCACAATTAAAGGCGCACTTTGCATTTTAAATGGTGTGAATTGCCACTAAGTTGGCTAAAAAGGGAAATACTTACTAAAAAGGTTTATTATCTTTTAATTAAACTCTGTTTTTCATTCGGAAATATGACTTGAATCGGATACTTAAGTTAAATCTTATGAAGTGTACAACTACAAGAGCTTTTCTATAAAGTTTCGTTATAATTTTATCATCTATGTTCTTTTTTTGTGATTGATTTATGTCAAAAATTGTTTACTTTTTAAATATATGTTTTTTCCTTTCGATCTGAACCATTTTATAGACTTAACCCTAATGAAATCTACTCACACATTAAAGCTGCTTCTGCAATAATTAAAAAAAATCTTTAGAATCTGCTTACATATTCCGAGGGACCTTTCCATTATGACAGCGCCATTTGATCGATCATGCCGCTATTTGCGCACAGCTTGAGATGAGGGAATTACGCTGAAGGACCTCCCGACGACCTCAGAAGTCCTGAGAGGTCCTAGCACGTGCTCTTCGGCAGCCCCCTCCAGGGTAATCAATCTTCCAATTACTCAAACAGCGCGCGAAAATTACGTTTTTCATTTTGTCACCAAGGGGCACTCGATAATAATTTTCAATTTTTTTGAAATCAAATTATTTGCCAACTGGCAACTGTTTTTCAGGCAGCTGCAAGGACGCAAAGGACTCGGGACAGGATGCTTGAAAAACGATACTCGGCGCTTTGTTGCGATAATTATAGAGTGCGTCGATGGCGATGTCGATCCAGCACCCAGATTCTGATTCAGATTCAGATTCTGATGCCGATTCCGGGGACCGATCCATCAAGGAATCAGTGAATCTGAATCGCAAGGACATGGCTTCCGCTCGCCAGGACACTCGGGACGCAGACGCAACAGCAGTAACTGGTAGCCTGGATTTCTGGATTGCTGGCTTTCGAGTACTTCTGGCACCCCGGGCTCAGATTTTGGGTGCTGTGAAAGCACTTCCGGCCGGGCTCTATAATTATATTAGTGCGGAATGCGGAATTCAATGCCCGAAAAGGGTGCAGGACGCACCACACGAGCTGCAGAGTCCTGCGTAATTACGACAAATCACAGACAGCGTAATAGAATTCGAGAGCGAGTGCCATACTCTGCACTAAAAGAAAATTATTTAAAAGAAATAAAGCAGCAAGGCTTTAAAATTAAAATTAATATTATAAGAAAGTTCACAATAAGTATTTCCTCAAATAAAAAAAAAAATAAAACAAGTTATAAGTAAAATGTTAAAATTGTGAGAAGACAGTAGATGGCTGGAATTTTTCAAAAATATCCTATTCAATAATGGATATATATAAATTTGCCTGTTGCAAATGATAATATACTTCATATTGGTAAATAATATTAATTTATTATTCTATCCAAAGAAAAAGATTTGAACAATAATTGAGCTGTATAGCTTTAAAGTTTATAATCGCATTCAAACATAAAATTTTAGTTTTTTAGCTTGGACGAAAAATAAAAAATAATACATACAAAAATATAGGTAATAAAACAATAAATTAGATATAAAATGTTCTAATTTTGTAAAGGAATATTTTCTTTACACAATAATTTGAATTTTAAATGTTATAATTTTGTAAAAGTAATTTTACTTAAATACTAATTCCTTTAAACTTTTTTTTATCTATCCAATCATTGTTATATGGATATAGATATATACCTTTTGCAAATGGGAATGTATTTTAAAGTATAGAGTATTTATATTTTAATAAACATTTTTTATAGCTTGAAGAAATGGTACTTAAAATTTCAAAGCAATTTAAAATTACTGAAATTCATTTTTTGATGTAGTGCTTTAGTTTTTCATTTTATTATTAAGCAGATATTTTTGTAACATTTACTTAGAAACCAATTGGAATATTTCTGCTTTTAAATATTATAATACAAATTACTGATATTTAAAAACCATTTTAAAGAATTACGATCTCTTATTTTACTGAAAACTACTCAAAGATTAAACCTTTTTAGGTGTTTTTATATAAGAGCATAAAATTGCTGCACTAAAGCAATTAGCCCAGTTCACCCTAGAAATCCGTTTTGCAGCAGTGTATTATTTGCCTTTGGTTTTCGCACACTTCCGGTTTGACATGTGACAGGCAGCGTGTCCTTGCCCCCTCCACCCCCCTTCCATGCCCATGTGCCGAGTGGGCGTGTCACTCCCGCCCGTCAAATGAATCGCTGCCTCCACCTCCTTTTTCTGGGATGCAAAAACAAAAAAGCAAAAATGAGAGAGAACCGAAATAAAATAATAATAAAATCGCGCGCCAGAAATGGGCCGGCTGTCGAAGGTCCTGGCTGCTGCTCTTTGGGGGCGTGGCAGGACTCGGGTTTTGCACCTCAGCTTCTGCTTGCCCGATCCTGCTGCTCCTGGTGCATTTTAAAGGAGCTCGCGTTTGTCGCTCGTCGCACAATTGGCACGCCCGTTCCGCCTCCGCGCCGCCTCCTATTCAGCTCCCTGCATCTCGCTGCCCAGCCTCGGGAATGTCCTTTGTCCTTCGACCAGGTCCTCTCGATGGCCCGGTGCCTTGGCTGCACAGCAAAAAAAAATTCGTTATCATTAGGCCTTTTTTTTTGGATTTTACAGGAGTTTTCTATGTGAATTTCAATGAAAAATGTAGACATATCAATAAATAAACATTAAACTAAATTTTATCAGTATTTGAATAATGTTGTTTTTCAATTTTGTAAAAAAAGAATAATTGATATTAAATATTTTGCACATTTAACAAAAACAGCATAATCAGAAGGCTCTTTTTATCGATTTAACCGAGGTTTTTAAGTCAATTTTAGTCAACTATGTTCATCAATAAATATTTAGTGAATTTAAAAAATTTATCAGTATTTTGTTGTAATTAATATGTAATTGATTTTATTTTGTATACGAAAGTATAATTTATTTTAAATAATCTGCACAGCAAAAATAAAAAAATCGCAGGCATAAGATTATTTTTTAGTATATTTTACGGAGCTATCTAAGTATATGAAATGCATTTGTAAATCTCTAAAATATAACAAATACTTGTGGCTTATAAACTAAGCCAAATGTTCTAAATTCGGTTTGTTGATGGTAAAATGTTATTAAAATTGTTCAACCTACATTTTAAAATATTTAGAAAAAACTTTAATTGAATTGGAATTTTTAAAAACTTTGAGTATTATTCTGTACTTAAAGAAATTGGATATCCAAAGATTGTTTATAGGTATATAATATTATTTATGTATTATGTATAATAATGTATTATAAAATGGTATTGCATAAACCTGAGTTAAAGCAATACAATATTTTTGATTTTAAAGCTATTTATAAAGGAAGGCTTTATACAAAGGCTGAAAAAGTTATAGGTTTCACAAAGGAAATTTAAATAATGGACTTTTTTCTGAACAAATCCGAAATCTATAAAAGACGTGATAATTTTTTCCCGTGTACCCACACAGAATCGCACGAAAAGAAGTACGCACAAGCGTTGCCTGGAACGTGTCGACCTAATCAGCTGCGCGTTGTCCTCGTAATCCTTTTTGTGCATACACAAATATATATATTGAGAGATTCATAATGCTGCACTACCGTTCCGCCCTTCCGCCCACTTTTGAGGGGCGTGGCCAGCTGGCTGCGTAATTGTGTGGGCGCTGATACACTTAAAAATTTACTAGAAACCCATTTGCCGATCTCTTCCGCACTCGCAGCTAATGCGGATCAGATCCTTAATGGGTTTTCGTCCTGGGGAGGAGTTCCTGTGGTGGGTGGAGCCCAGTTATGACAGCCTAATGAGAAGGCTTACGGGGGATTCCCCGGAATTGGTTTATGATAGGATTTGGTTATTAGCATTGAATGGTAGCAATTCAGATACTCGGAAAATGTGAAAGAGGTCCAAAAAAGGGTGTGATAATGCTGTTTCTGAGAGGTCTTAAGTATAGAAACAAATGCTGAGTAATAATTTGCTGACAAAGGTGTTAATATTATTATTATAATGCAATTTGAATATATTCTTTTGAATATAAGCTTAATCAGTTTGCATTTGTTACTTATTGAAATATTTTTAAAATATTAAATTTCAATTAATATACGTTAGGCCTTAAAAATATTAAAGCAATTTAAATATAATAATATTTATTATCATTTAAAAATATTTACCATATTTCCTAAAAAAATTATTTTACAAACAATAAGATAATGATTTAGTTTTGCTTTCTTCTTACAAATAAAGTTATACCACAATTTCAGTTGACCGTAGAAATAAATCATTCAAAATATGCTAGGATAGTCCTGTGTTTTCCTAAATTTCTTGTAGAAAATGCAGAATCCTTCTAAGAAAACTGTACATCCCCTTGCCTCGATTGAGTGACTGCTGCATTTGGGCCAAGTTTTGTGGCCAATAGTCTCGACCTGGCCTGTACTTATCGCAATTACACTGTGGCAAGATGCCAGGGCAAGTGGCACGTTGCACGTTGCACAGAAAAGTGCGTGAGTGCCGCAGCCTAAAAGGCAGACAAATACTAGATATGTAGGTTTAACAAATGGGTAGAAAAAAGGGTTGCCAGGTGCGTGACAGCGAGATGAGGATGAAAATGCTCGTCTGCCCGTTGACGTTTTTCCATTGCACGCATATGTTGGTTATTATTCTAGTTTTTTTTTTTTGGTATGGCATAGTATTTCAATGCGTTTTTCAATTTGCAGTTAAATGGCAGTTAGAAAAGTGCACGCAAACCCCGAGATACTACCGTTTTTGACTTCTCCGGTGACCGCAAGGCGATTACCAAGGTCCATCAAGCATGGCCAGCTTGAATGGTGGAGAGAAATAGTAAAAAAAAATGGTATAAAAAAAAAATAGGTAAAATAGGTGGGGGCTACGAAAAATATATGGGGGAAAACCCTCCAGCAGATGGCCAAACAGATTGGTGGGCCAAGAAAAAGAAGCCGGGCCAAGTGAAGCCAATCGGCGGTCGCTGTTTGCCACAACAAACAATCGTTGGTTGGCCAGCGGAGGGTTAAGCCATCTGCCCTCTCTTTCGCACCCGCGCATCGCCCCTCTCTTTCGCACACGGTCTCCAACTATGCGTATCATCCATGGGACTCTCATTTCGAACAGCACAAAAAAAAAATAGATATATAAACTGATTATTAACTTTAACCGCGTAATTACAGGGGGAGGCGGTTCGGGGGCGTGGCACTCGTTCCGTTGACAGTTTTTTCTTCTTTTTTTCTGTGTGTCTCCAGTCAGCCATTGTCATATGGTATGATATATATGGGCTATATATGGTCGGAGGCATCTGAAAAGCAGCCCGTGTTGTTCCATTCGCATTTTTCACATTTTCCATTATAATTTTTCGTTTCGTTTATTTGCCATAATCACATACGCGACGAGCAATGTTTATTTAATTTTGCTCATTGTTGTCTGTTTATTATTATTATTTTTTTTGCCTGTAATATAATCAGGGGGCCGGGACACGCCCACTTCGGTCAGCGTTTTGTCGAACATTTTGCACACAAACGTTTAATTTTTTTCATATTTCTTTTGTTATTCGATTTGTTGTGGCTTTTTTTCGCGATGTTTGCGCAAATTATATGTTGTAAACAAATCACACAAAAAGTAATACAGACTTGCATTAGTCGGATATATATTTAGAGTTTATCGAAACCTGTAATCAGAAACGGGGGGCAACAAATATCTAAGAATCTGGAAATGAAAAAAATAATAACAAAATGTTCTTACAGGAAATTATCATTAATATTCAAACAATCTTTATTGAATTTAATAAATAATTGTAAAAATGCTGTCTAAAACCTGGGAAATGTCAAAAAAATAATAAAAAAATCTTTTATCAACTTGAAATGTAATATATGTAATGTAATAATGTAATAGAAAACTAACCTTACTTTATTTAAACTTTGAAAGGTTTTAAAGGCGTCTCCTTTGTATCAGTGTAAACTATTTTAGCAAAGAATAATTTTTAAGTGTCCGTAAACCTTTACTTCTTTACCTAACATTAAACAAATATTCTTTATACATATAAATAAAATAATTATTGTAATAGAAAACTTGAACATAATTTTAATAAAATATGTTTTCAAAAGTTTCAAGTGCTTCACTTTTTTATCAATGGAAACTATTTCAGCAAAGGATTATTTGAAAAGGTTCTTACATTTTCTATTCTTTATCTAACACTAAAAAATATTCTCCATACACATTAGTATAATATGTTAATTAAGGATAAGTGTTTCCAAACTTTGGGCCACTCAGGCCAACCGATTTGCCTGCCAACAAAATCGAATTATGAATTATGCAAAAAAAGGAAAAAATTCAAAGGGAAGGGGAACCTCCGAATCAGTGGAGTGTTCATAATGCGTCGGGTTATTCAGGGGAAGTCGCCCGAAAACGTGGATAAATGCCAATTGTGCTGAAGGTTCGTTAAGCAATTAAAAAGTTTGACAAAACACAGCGAAATTAACGCACAAACACATCAGGCGCGATTTTCAATTTAAAGATTTGTATTTTGTTGTATATTATATTAAATAACCCCCCACCTATGCATAAATGGTATTGTTTGGTTTTTGGTTTTTATTCAGGGACTTGGTTTTATATTCATGGATATGCTATATATATGTATGTGTATATGTGGGGACCACATGCTGTGCGTGCTGCATTGTTTGTCCTTGGTCCTTGGTCCTTTTGGCCAGGACACTTCTGCGGTTAGCCAAAAGGGGGGGAAAAAAAGTAAGGGGATGCAGCATCATGCCAACTGCAATCTGCAGGATCGATTCGATCGATCAGACAAATGCCAGGCGACCGAAAAATGACAGCCATTATCAGCGTTTATGGGGATTTACGAGCGAGCATTGTGTTGGGAAAATGGGAAATGGACGGGAAAATGGGACCCCCTTCTCCTGCCTTCTCCTCCCGAAATAGCAAAATTGTCACTGTGAAAATTTGTCAGCGCATGTCGCGTAATTAGAAGGCCTCGCACAACAACAAATGCCAAATGGCAGGGATTTGGAAATTCGGAATTTCCTTTAATTGATAAATTGTGTCGCATGCTGCGTTGTCCTCGAGCCCAGACCGCATTGCCATTGTGAGTATTTTGGGATTGAGGGACCGGGGGATGCAGGACTCGGCATTCAGGACTCAGGATACAGGACTACGGGTTCCGAACTCTGGACTCTGTACTCATTGTCAGTTGCGTAAAGTTGACGTTTATGCGTGTTATTGTCTGTCCCCTCGTCGATTGAGCGTATCAATTACTTGGGCAAACAATCCTTCATAAAGGACTTTGACTTTGACTTCGACTTTGGCATTGCCTTTGACTCCTGTGCCACAGTTTGTCCTTTTTGTAACTTTTTTTTCTGGCTCCTTTGGTCCTTTGTGCGGCCAGCAGAATCTGTGTCCTGTGTCTCCTTTTTATTTAATTTTCCCTTTTTTGCACACCGGTAACTACTTCCTGGAAGTCTCTATTACACTGAAAACTTAACAGCCACTGGCGGCTCCTTTTGAAAGGACACTGAGTACAGGATACAGGAGTGGGTATCGATGGCAAACAAAAGCCAGAACAAACTTGGTCTCGAGTTGCAACAATTAATGGCCAATTGCCGACATTGATCTGATCATTTAAGTTTTAATTCTTAAGTGCAATAAAATCAAACGATTTCACAGGGCAACGTTTAAAAATTAGGAAATGGAATTGGTCAGACTGACTTTGAAATACTTTAAAATAAGGCTAAACAGTTATTATTATTATTTATACCAAATGCGTCTACAGCTAAACCAAAAATATACAAAGTCTAAGATATTATTAAAGTTATGAATAAACATATTTTAAAGAACTAAAAAAATGTGGGAAGTGATTTATTAAATATTAACAATATATGCAGAAATGTAACACAGTCTTTAAGGGGGAGAAATTCGTATTATTATTAAATTTACAGTTTGTTAAGCCTTCTATCAAATAATAAATTCCTAAAATGTGAATATAATTTAAGTGATTAGGCATTAATAAACAGGGGAAATGTTATAGTTTTATTGGAAAATGCCTCTACAGTTAAACCAAAAATATTCCAAGTTAGTATAACAGAATGTTAAACCTTTGATTAAAGAAAAAATTCCTAAGATGTGAAAAACAAATTTAAATAACAAGGCATAACGCATCTATTGAAAACTTAAAATAATAACAAAACAAATAAAGATACTTTACAGAACCTAAAAAATGTATTAAGTGATTTTTTGATAAACCAGATTATTTCAGAACAAAGCTGCTGTTTGTGGACAATCACAACCTTCTATGCCTCCAATTATTTGTAATATTAATAATGCTATAAAATCAATTAGAAAATCACAAAAATGTCTTTTAAAATCATTTTGTGTGTGTGTATTTATCAGAACTTTCCACTGTTATTACCCATATGCATGTGTGGATAGCTGGTTAGTTAGGGAACTTAGAGAACCGGCCACTCAGATACATTTGTGCGGCGGCCTTTGGCAAATTGCAAGGCGAATCGAATCGAAACGAATCGAATTCGATTTAACTACCGCCAGTGCACACACAAAACGACAATTGCCGATCATTTTCTAATTAAATCATTAAACTTAATAACCGCTTGTCTTAGAAACGAGTAGCCATACAGAATGCCATTGACATGAGTCGTCGTTTGAGAGGGGGGAAATGTTAGAAGGGTAGAATATAACCCAGAGAAGGGGTTGCAAATGTGTCCTTTTGCGAACAGGACACTGGTCAACCGGATCCCAGGTAGTCCCAGTCCTCTTCCTCCCCAAAATATTTCCAGTTCTGATGAATGCTAAATGGATTATGTCAAATTGCGTAAATGCCACGGGGTTGCTTCCCTGGCCAAATGCAATTACTCGACTTTCAACTGGTCCATCGTTAGATTTTCTCTTTTTAACTTTTCTTTAAATTAGCCGCTGGCACCACGAAATAGTTGACAGTCAGCGCACAGATTTCCGGGGCAAATTATTCTGCTCGAACGGCTCTCGACAAATGATTTTCATTAGGATTACAAAATGCGAAATGGAATTTTTTCGGCAAGGGAATGAGCAGTGATGAGTGTGATTTAGAAATCGCTAATGATAACACACTTTAAAGGTAATCACTACAAGCGAATTCCTAGAAAATGTTTTTAAAAAAACTTTAGCTAATTGAAAATGTTATTTGTTTTATTTCGCAGTCTATTTAAAATATTCGAGACATTTTTATTTTATATTTATTTGATGATTTTAGAGATGCTTACAAAATAATTGGTTTTGTAAAGAAGTTGATATTTTATATATATCTTAAGCTAAGCTTAATGTTGATTAGGCTTACAAAAATAAATAAAATAATAAATTAGATACTCATTAATTAGAATTCTTTTGATTTATTCTCTGATCTCATGAAAATATAACTTTTAAGGTGGGATTTTTCTACAAATAGTTCAGTTAAAAATTTCGAAGACTTCTTTTTGATAAATAAAATTTGTTATTAATATAATATATCCAGAAAATCATAGCTTTAGCTTTAAATTTCTAACAAGTTATCTAATTAAGTGCCTTTTTCTGGTAAATTTCACATATCAACCTATTTTAATTCAATATTAGCTATTTATAAGTTGTGCAAAAATAGGTATTTTATATTTTATAGTAAGACGCAAAGTATTTTAGAATTTATTTAAAATTCTGGCCTATTTCGAGGGAACTGCCTGTCCACTTATTATCCCAAAATTATCCAATTTGGCTGCTTTTTCCTGCCAATTTTACCAGTTTGGCGACCTTCTAGCCCCTGATAGAACTATCACCCCAAAATCAGGTGACCAGGTGGGCGGATTCGGATTTTTCTAAGGCCTGCCAGCGACGGCAATTTGTTGCACAATTCTATTTACGTAAGCAGAGCCGATGACTGCAGGCGAGGATCGACACGCGATGCAGTGGCGCAGTGGAGAAGTGGCATTGGAACCCACACATCTGTTGACACAACATACACACTGCCGGAATTACAGGGATTGCGATTGGGAATCGCACAACTGGCCAAGGTTCCCATATACAGGATATACCAAAGGACCGTACAATTGTCGGGGAGTTGAAAAGTTCGAGGGGATGGGGAAGGGCAATCTCAAACTTTTGCAGCTCTATAATTTCCATATAAAGGAAACGGAAAAATAATTATTAATGCCCACCAATTGTGGCATATTTTTTTTTTTTAAATATATGTAGCTGTATTTTTTATTGTGGCACCTCGTTGAGGCCATCAAAGCCTGCTGAATAATTGAGAATGTCCTGCGGCTTTGGTGCGAAAGGCATGTGCACTACGATTTATAGTTTCCCAGGACACTCTTATTCAAGCTGGGTATTTGTAATTTGTAGTAAGAAGTAACCATTACCATTACTTTTATTGTTTCGCCCAAAATACTTATTTTTTTGGGTGGAAAAAAGGATCTTAATTTTTTGGCGAAAAACCGAAATTTTTCATAGACCATTTTTGATGTATCTTGGTCAAAAATGGTCCAAAATATAAAAGGCGTACTGTTATGGACAGCTAACAAGCTAGATAATTAGTCGCAGTTATTTTCTGGCTGATTCTAAAAACTAAAAAATTTCCCAAATTTTCATTTTTGTTTACAAGGGGTTGTATATCTTTTTTTGTAAAAATGGGTCAAAAATAAAATTTCTTAGGTGTGAATGCGAATTTATTGGAAATTTTGTTACGAGTTCAACAAGGTATGACAATCGATTTTTGAGCTATAACTTTTATTGTTTCGGCCAAAATACTGATTTTATTTGGGTGGAAAAAAAGAATCTTAGTTTTTTTGCAAAAAACCGATAATTTTCTTTGACCATTTTTGCTGTAACTTGGTCAAAAATAGTCCAAAATGTAAAAGGCGCACTGTTTTGGACAGCTTATAAGCTATATAATTAATCGAATTTATTTTCTGGCTGATTCTAAAAACTAAAAATTTTCTCAAATTTTCACTTTTTTTTACAAGGGGTTGTATCATCTATTTTTGTGAAAATTGGTCAAAAATTAAATTTTTTAGGTGTGAATGTGAATTTAATGGAAATTTTATTAAGAGTTAAACAAGGTATAACATTCGATTTTTGGGCCATTACTTTTCTTGTTTCGGCCAAAATACTGATGGTTTTTTGGTGGAAAATAGGAATCTTAGTTTTTTGGCGAAAATTCGATATATTTCTTTGTTTTTTTGTCTATCTTCCTAGATCCTCAGTCTTGTAAAGATGATTATAATGTTTAGCCAATTGCTTGCAACATAATGCATAAGTATTACACAAGAAAATACTCCCAATATTTGTAAGAGTATCAAAGGATGTTCGACTTTTAGGACTCTGAGTATTCACCTCACTTGTCAGTCGCACTTGTTTTTTTTACCAACTTTACTTTATTGTTTTACCATAATTGTTGTTGGTCTTAACAAGCTACACGACAGCAGCGTCAAACCGCAAAACGTCCATGGGGATATATGAAAAAAACAAAAAAAAAACGGACAAAAAGAAAGCCGGAACAAAAAACTAATTGTAATACCTTTCATTTGAAAAATATTAATTATAAAGCACGGAAATTTGTAACTGCCAGCTGCGGACATGTGGAATTTCTGATCCGTTTTCCGCTTTTTCGGTTTAGAGTACTTCCAGTAATTTTTTCAGTTTTCACGAATGCAATGTTGACAAGTGGGCGTGTACCGATATGGGAAAAATAAGAGTAGAGAACTGGAGCGGGGCTAATTGTGAGAATCGGGCAAGTTGTGCCGGGGGAAATCTGATAAAAACCGAACCGAAAAACACATGTTGCCAACAACCTTTTCCTTTATTTTTGTGTATTTTTTTATTTTTTTGTGAAACCGAAGACTTATATTAGCAAGGAATGGCACTCGGGAATCATCTAATGTGCGGATGATGGATGATAAGCCGACAAAATAGCTCGACACTCTCGCACTTCCTGTGCGCCCCTGGCATTCCCATCATCATCATCGAGAATCTCCCGTTTCATCAATGGAATGGAATATTATTGCAGCGTGGGAGCTCCAGGATCTCGAAAGGCAGGATCAGAAGAACAGGTACTACTCGGCGGCACCCAGACCTTATATACACCACATACGAGTGTATGTGAATGGGAGATTCGCCCTGACACACGATACTACTTCAAATGGCAGGGAAGTGGAGAAATAAGAGCAAAAAGGAGACACTCACTCGGGTGCAGAAAAAGGATAATAACGAGGCTAATAGACGGTATCGAATTTAACTCTAGCAGATAATCATCTCGGGGCAAGGTAATTGTCTAAGGATACTTGACGCTCGGAAGGCAAGTGTCCTCCGCCGAGGTTAAGGAACTCCCTGCTCCTCAACTCTTTGTGTATCCCTTGGGTTCGGATCCGGGGTCCCGGCTCTTGAGTCCTTTGTCCTCTGGCCTTGCGTGTCCTTCGGCTCCGCTGCCTCTCTCCTTCCTGCCAGTTGGCTGCAATGAACCGGAGCAGATCCAATCTGACGTAATTAAATGCAACTATCTGCCATCGATGGATCCTAATATCCTTTCTGCGATTGCGTGCCACAATTAAATGGCATTTGAAGTTTCGAAAATAAGCGCTCAATTATTTACAAGCAGGGGAGATACCTTAAAGCGGAAATCCTGATTCTAATTCTTAAAAATAAAGACACTTTAAAAAATATAATAACAATCCACTTTGGTTAGTCCAATCTTTTATATAAAGGCCTATATATCATAGTGTATATCTTTAGTGATAAGAAAACGTAGTAAATTCATCAATTTTATAATCAATTTAAATCTTTTAGTTTTGGTGTTCATCCATAATGGATTTTATTATACGTTTTAAATAAGAAAGTATTAAAATTTACCATTCTAGTTTATTTCTAGATTTTAAGCTGTGAGTATAATATGAAACTCTTTTTTTATTTAATTAGAAACTGCCTATAGTAAGTATCATTAACATAGTATTTAATATATTATACCTTGACATAAATATTTGTAATATAATATTGCATTTAAATATACGTTTTATAAAATATTCATGGCTGTTCTGTTTTTCCTTTTAGAGTATTTTACTCGCATTCGACTTGTACAAATCGTTTATGTTCAGTGGGCTTACAAGAATTTTCTTATATAAAGAATTAAGATAATTTTTTAATATCTTAACGCTTTAGATGGTATAGAAGATAGATGGTATAGTATAGTTATTTATCAGACGAGGCCTTCCCCGGCCTAGCTTCACTGTACTTGCACTTTCTCAGCCCAAAAACCCGCCAAGTGCGACTGACAGGACTGGGAACTCAACCCTTTGGGAACTTCCGCTCAAACGCACGCAGTCCGAAATGATAGGTTCGTCAATTGGAGACGCAGTCGAAATTAAATATTACCATTCGAAGAGTTGTTAACGAACTTATTAGGAGCAAGGGGAGTGCCGCCGGATAAGTGAGTATATATATATTTAAGTATGGCATATTCGTGTATCTCTGGCCAACAACAGAAGCTTGAACTATATGCCACTACATATATTCCCGTAGAAGTGCCCCAGAGATATGGGTACATTAAATAATTGCCTTATGAGTGGGAGGGGGGGGGGGGGGGGGGGAGGAAGGGGTTGAAAAAGGGGGCGGACTGGGCTGGGGGGTGTGGCCTCGGTTCGGGCCATGTCATGTGGCCGGGCCAACCGGCTAATTGAGCAATTAGTGGCTAAAAAGGCAACAATTGAGGCCATTTGCTGGGAAACCTGCGGGGAATTCGTAATGACTGCAAATGAATGGGAGAAGCCTTTTCCAGCGCACCTTAAAGGTCGGGAAATTTTTGGCAATGATCCGGTAGTGGTAACCAGTCTTATTTGTAACTAATGTAACCTTTCCAAGTTCTCTAAGTACAATCAGTTACTACAAATTTCAATTTAAAACCTGTCATGGTTCATTTTAAGATAAAGGCTACCCAGATCTTTTCATCGCTTATCGAAACATTAGTTTTTGGGTTTTAAGAATTGGTCTATTGCAGCCAAATTTGAAAGTATGTAACTCAAAAAGCCTGTGATTTTAAATTTTCGGAATAGTTGGATTTTGAAAAGGTGTATCTAAAAGAAACCTGCGACTTAACATATTCGAAATATAGAACTTTAAAATGATAGCCTTTATCTACATTTCTAAAATCCTTTACTAGATTTAATGGATTATAATAAAATAATTATCATCATCGAAAAATAGAATATCTCTTAAAATGTATAGTTTAATTTTCTAATAGGTCTTTAAATGGCTTATGGTAATGTTACATTTTTTGAAAAATGTTTGTTTTACTGGTGGCCAAATTTTTTACTCAACTGAACGATGAAACTTATTTTTTACCAGTTGGATTTTGATTTCAAAGTGTCATATCTTTAAATATTTATTTTTCAGCTACATCTTTCTTTTTAAACTTAGACGATATTGTTCAAAGAGCTAAGAAGTGTAAGGCAAAATATTTTTTTTTATAAATCTGTATTTTGGCAAAAACATTATGTGCTGATGTTGTGATTTAGATTCCAAAATTTCAGTTTGCCATATTTCAGTTTTCCATAAATGTGACCCAGAGCTTGGATACACGACCAATAATGGCATAATTCTCTATTATCCTGTATTGAACTTTACCATTTAGCCAAGTTACGATACAGGGAGGGGCACGCGACCCCTCTAACCGTGAAAAATAGAAACCGCAGGATAACAAATGAAATTTGCTTAAATGTTATTGCCGCCACAACAACACAACATTTGTAATCAGAGGTCACAGAGAGCATATATATTATATGCGACGAAGGGAAAGAGCGTCGAAATCGCGCCGACAGTTAATGAGATTAAAACACCCAGCGGGTATCCTTTGCGTTCGGTCGGTTATCCTGGCCCAGCGGGATATTACCGAATTGCGCAGTGCCAGACCGAAAATTGAGAAGTCAAAATGTTGGGTGGGGTTGGGAAGCCGAGGAAAAGTCGAAGGAATCCAGTGGAATCCAGAGGAACCCAGCGAAACCCAGAGGAAATAGGGAATGCCTGGAATCCGAGATGAGAGTCGCGGCATAAATCACTGCCATAAATTAGTTGGCTTTTAATTACGATTATTATGCTGATAATAGGGCGCATTTAACGCGCGATAAACATAAATAATCGTGTCAAATGCAAACAGATGTCGAAACAAGATGACAGCGGAGATGCTCCAAACAACCTCAACAACTCCAAATCACGGAGTCTCCATTCAGGCAGCGACTAAAGATTTAAAAGATAATGCCGGATACTATCAACTCGGCAGGTTCCCAGTAGTATTCGGAATTCGAGAGAGATCTTAAGAGGAGATCTTAAGTTGGAAATTAAATAATCATCTATTACATTTCTAGTTTCACACTTTGTTTATAGTTTGAAAAACTAACACAAAATGCTAAGAATTTTAAAAACAATTGTTTTTAGTCATTTAAGCATCGATAATAATTCATTCTTACCTTAAATTAAAATAAAAATTTCATTTTATTCTTATAACGTTATAGTTATTATTATTATTATTAATGATTTTTAATAATAATTGTGATCTTGTTTCTCATATTTTCTTATTCTTTAAAAAGTGCTAGATATTCCCACTTTATAGTTAAGACTACCTTATTTAAATTTAAAAACTGTCAATACAATTATGTCCCCTAAAACCTAAACATTAAGATACATAAAGATTAAATTCCAAGTATATTGTTATTATCATATTTGTTATAATAATCATAGCCCAGTTTTCCATATTATCTTATTCAGGATGCATGATACTCCCGTTTTATAGCCTGGCATACCCCAACTTATTGATTTATTTAGAGGGTATGCAAATATTTTCTGTGCGCGTTTCATTTTTTTGCTTAATGAAAACAATGTGTGAACAAGATTTGTGAACGGGGGCTGGCGGGGGCGTGGCAACCATTAAAAGATTCCTCGGATGCCTTTGGCAACTCCGGCGTTGACACTTTCTTGGGGTTTTTGTTTTGGGCATTGAAGATTGGAGATTTGGGGAATGGGGGTCTGTGAATGATGGGGATCTCTCGTTTCTGGCGCCTAACTCGGCTCAAATGTGTGAAAATCATATTTTAATTAAAGTTTGCTGCTAATGATTTTGTCAGCGCCGCAGAGTCGCTCGTTTATCATCGTCATCGCCTCAATCTTTCTGCCCCAACTCAACTGCAGATCCACCTTGGCCTCTTCTGATTTATTCAGTTTTATTCTCGGCTCTGCTTTCCCACTATATAAGTATTGTAGGCACATATATATATATGTATATATATTTACAGCCAGCCCATGTCCTTTGCAAGCCGATGCCAAACGCATGTCCTGTCCTTTGTTTTATGTCGCTAGCTATCTCTTTTCCCACAGCCCCCGCTCCTTTTGTGTTTGTATTTTTCATTATTTTAATTTACAACTTGCTCTGGCACTCTTTTGAAATCCGAATCCTGCGGGGGAGGAGTGGGTTCGGGTGGGGTGCCCAGCGGGATGCGGCTACCATGTGACACACAATACCCAGAAAACAGGAGTCAAGGATCCCGGGAGAGTGAGGAAAATTGTTGCCTCATTCCGATTCACCGCACTTGAGAGTCCTTTTGGGAAACACCAATTAAGACAGTTTTGGTGCCTTTAAATATTCTATATTTTATTTTATTTATGAATTTGTAATTTGTAATTGATTGTATAAGATCACTAATTTGAACCCATAAAAGGGCAGTATTTTGGCCAAAACGATAAAAGTAATAGCCCAAAAATGAAATATCATACCTTGTTGATCTCGTAATTCCAATAAATTGGCATTCACACCTAAAAAATTTTATTTTTGACCAATTTTCACAAAAAAAGATGATACTACCCCTTGTAAAAAAAGTGAAAATTTGCGAAAATTTTAAGTTCCTAGAATCAACCATGAAAAAACTGCGATCAACTCCCTAGCTTGTTAGCTGTCCATAACAGTGCGCTCTTTAGATTTTGAACCATTTTTGACCAAGTTACAGCAAAAATGGTCTAAGAAAAAAATCGGTTTATCGCAAAAAAACTGAGATTCGTTTTTTCCACCCAAAAAAAATCAGTATTTTGGCCGAAGCAAGAAAAGTAATGGCTCAAAAATCGAATGTCATACCTTGTTGAACTCGTAACAAAATTTCTAATAAATTCACATTCACACCTAAAAAATTTAATTTTTGACCAATTTTCACAAAAATAGATGATACCAACCCCTTGTAAAAAAAGTGAAAATTTGCGAAAATTTTAAGTTCCTAGAATCAACCATGAAATAACTGCGATCAATTCCCTAGCTTGTTAGCTGTCCATAACAGTGCGCTCTTTAGATTTTGAACCATTTTTGACCAAGTTACAGCAAAAATGGTCTAAGAAAAAAATCGGTTTATCGCAAAAAAACTGAGATTCGTTTTTTCCACCCAAAAAAAATCAGTATTTTGGCCGAAGCAAGAAAAGTAATGGCTCAAAAATCGAATGTCATACCTTGTTGAACTCGTAACAAAATTTCTAATAAATTCACATTCACACCTAAAAAATTTAATTTTTGACCAATTTTCACAAAAATAGATGATACCAACCCCTTATAAAAAAAGTGAAAACTTGCGAAAATTTTTAGTTGTTAGGATCAACCAGAAAATAATTGCGAATTATTATCTAGCTTGTTAGCTGTTTATAACAGAGCGCCTTTTAGATTTTGGACCATTTTTGACCAAGTTACAGCAAAAATGGTCTAAGAAAAATATTGGATTTCCGCAAAAAACTAAGACCCTTTTTTTCCACCCAAAAAAATCAGCCAGAAAATAACTGCGATCATATAAACATATATCATAATATCAATCATATTTTACCTTTTATTTGGTGCAAATCATTTATTTAATCTTAAATATGTATACCATTCCTTTATTTTCATTTCTTTCTCACGACATTCTGGTATTACTTGAGTACGATTGCGACATTAATTCTTTATGGCCCTGCAAACGCTTTAAGAGAGCAGTGAGGGCCATCCATTAATGCCCCCCGATGTCGAGAGTGCTCGTCGCCCAGTTTGCCATCTCGACCAGATCCTTATTCATTTGAATCTTGGATTCATTGCCCTGGCAAATTGTTTTTGCCCCCTGGGCGACCACACCCCCACCGAGGATGTCAAAACACCAGCGGGAAAAATAACTGCGCAGCTTAATCCACTTCCAAAAAGGCAAACGAATATAAAAGGGATGATGGAAACAATCTGCACCCACTTGACGGGCAATCTGTTCCAGAGGATTGTTTCGGGGATTGCGAGGGTGCCTTGCCTCATTCACGGTAATAAAATTTAAATCACCCACACACACATCAGGATATCAGGACATCAGGGTCGACCTTTTAACCCCCCCAAAGCCTTAGTATCCTTCAGTCGAGATTGAGAGCGTTAAATGTCGTTAACGACCAGATGAACTGGCCTGAGTTGGGAGTTGCTGCCGGAAGTCCAGCAGTTCGGCGGGCATCCCCAAATAAAAATCCGTCTAAGCCACCCCCCGAAAATCAGATAAACATATTTTACGCTTATTTGCAGATACAAAGATTGATTTACCAAATTGATTAAGTCTCCGTTTTTACCCCATATCCATATATATACATATCTAAGTCCATAGCCCAAATGATTTGGAAACGCTCGCGTTTTGTTGTACATTTATTTTGAATGAAATTTAAATAGTTTATTCGTATTTTAAATAATTAATTTACATAGACAAAAAAAAGTAATCGAAGATGATAAATTGCGTTATTTGTTTTTTGTTTTTTTTTTTTTTGTTTTGCATCCGTGCTGTTTTCTGTGTGTGTGTGTGTGTGTGTGCGCTAAGTATCTAAGTATCTGCCCTAAGCCTAGTTCAAATAAAACAACAAAAACACATTTAGTTTAGCTTGGTTTTCTTCATTTTGTTTAGTTGGGATCGATTAAAGCACTAGCGTCTAAGATATCGATATCGATACCGATATCGATCGATCGACCTCGATGGGGTTAGCAAAAATATTTGAAGGCCATATGCTAATTTACAAGGGCCAGAGTTCAAATCCCCCCCTGTTACATATTTTTTTTGTTTTTTTACAATTTTGGTTCGCTCACACTTCATAATTGGACTAGAAATATATTTATGATGTTTTTCCCCCGCTCAATATCCGTATTTATATTTATATATTTTAGGTTCCTTCGTTTAGAATTGCATAATTATGTTTTTTTTTTTTTTTGTGGTGCTCGAAGCTTGTCTCTTGGTTAATATCGTATATATATATATTTGCTTAGGGGCTATGAAAAAAATTACATATTCATAGGGCTAGTAAAAAAAATACAAAAAAAAAAACTCGAACTCCCTTCAGTATTTTTTTAGGGATACAACTAGATATACTAGAAAATGGCTTAGACTAAACAAATAGGCTACAAGCAATAGATATTTATTTATCGTTTTTCAGATTAGTGCTGGGGATAAGCGCCATAGACACATAGAGCGGGCTTTATCGAATATGTACAACCGCCGGATAGCTTTTAGATGATATATATTATCAGATATATTTGAGATGGAACCCATTCCTTAGTTGGTGAACAGGAAGGGTCCCAGCGAACCTCAAACCATGGGTGGCTTGATGTCCACCAGGGAGCTGGGATCCAGGCCAGGTGAGCCACCGGTGGCCAGGTGGTGCGAGTGGTGGGCATGGTGGTGCAGGTGGTGATGGGGATGCTGCTGCTGCTGCTGCTGGCCGAATTGCTGATGAAGGTGTTGGTGGTGTTGCTGCTGCTGCTGCTGATGGTGTTGCTGCTGCTGCTGCTGCTGGTGTTGCTGCTGCTGCTGCTGCTGATGTTGCTGCTGCTGCTGCTGCTGTTGCTGCTGCTGCTGCTGCTGCTGTTGCTGCTGCTGCTGGTGGAGCATCACCGGCGAACCGCCCGCGGCGACCATCTGGTGCGGCGTGGCCAGGTGCAGACCGCCGCCCAGCAGGCTGCTGGACGTGCCATTGGCGCTGTGCGCGTGCAGCGAGGTCGGGGTGCCGGGATGGCTGCTCCCAGAACCGGAACCGGAAACGGACCCGCTCGACCCACCGGAGTTGGAATTGGAATTGGATGTGGAGCTGGAGCCGCCGCCGCCACCGGAGGACGAGTTGCCCCCAGCGCCACTTCCATTTCCACCACTTCCACTGCCGCTGGCCAATCCGGTACCGGAAGCTGATCCCGAGCCACCCCCGCCGCCACCGACCCCGCCCGTCTGAGGGCCACTGCCCACGCCGCCCAGCCCGTTGGACTCGCCCGACTGGTTGGCGGCCTCCTCCGAATCGCTGCACGATTCCGAGGAGCCCTTCTTCAGCCCATGGCCACCATGGCCATTGACCTGGTGGCCGGCCGTGCCATTGTGCGTCTTCACGTGCTTGGCCAAATGGTCGCTGCGCATAAACCGCTTGTTGCACACGGGGCATGCAAAGCGCTTCTCGCCGGTGTGCGTCCTCAAGTGCCGTTGCAGCTCATCGGAGCGCGTGAAGCGCTTGCCGCAGAACAGCCAGTTGCACACAAAGGGACGCTCGCCGGTGTGCCACCGCAGGTGAGCCTTCAGATGCGACGTCTTCCCATATACCTTGCCACAGCCGGGTATGTGGCACGAATGGATGTTCTTCTTGCGCAAATGGACGCCCGCGGGGCCCAGGCGCTCCGCCTCCTGACAATTGGGGCAATCGCAGGTGGCCCGACCAGCATAACGCCGCTGTGATCTTGGCGATGGCGTTGATGGGGAGCCACCCTGCGGGGAACCACCGGCGGCTGCTGCCGCTGCCGTTGCTGCCGCCGCCGCTGCCGCCGATGGTGAGCTATGTGGCAAGGAGAAGCCACCCATGCCCACGCCCACTCCAATGCCCACGCCGCCGCCCACGCCCACACCCTGGCCGGGCAACATGCTCTTGTAGGTGTCCTGCAGCAAATGCTGGCCGGATCCCAGGAGCGAGTGACTCAGCGCCGAGCTGTAATTCTCGCTGGCATAGTTGGCCATCGTGGAGTGCATGCCGGCACCACCCATGTCCAGCCAGGAGCCGGCGGCACTGTGCATATCCCACCAGCCGGAATTCACGCTGGCCGCCTCCTTGTGGCTCACGGCATTGAAGGGCCAATCGTAGGGATGGCGGGAGTAGACACCCCCAAAGGCCGCCGCTCCGGCCTCCACCTTGCCGAGAAGGCCCTGGTGCATATGATGGTTGTCCATGTTCGAGGTGGAGGCGTTCGGGAAGTAAAGATCAGAGCCATAGGCCGCTGCCATCGCGGAGGCCGACGAGGAGGAGGCGGAGGAGGAGTGCGATCCGGAGGCGGCGGAGGAGGAGGAGGAGCCACCGCCCGAGGAGGCGGAGCCCCCGCCCACCGCCGCGCAGGAGGAGGCCAGGGGGCGACTGTAAGGATAGATGCTGAAATTACTCGCGGGTCGTATAGGGCCAGCTGCTGCGGCTGTCCGCGCACAGCGCTCCCCGGGAATGCCCCGTACCAGGTGGGTGGATGTGGATGTGGATGGACCTTCCAGGGATGGCAATCCCGTATTCTATACTTCCAATATCTTGCCTACCCCTATATCATTGTGGTATACCCTCTAAGGGATGCCAAGCCTTTGATTAAAGTTCAAATAAATTGTTTACTATATCATCTCTAAGGATAGCATTCCTATATTCTAGCCTTTGGTTATACTTTAAACTTCTTCATTACCGCTATATCATCACAATATATAGTAATCCATTCTACTAGCCTCTCACTATATTTCAAATATATTGCCTATCACTATATCATCATAGTATATCCTCTCAAGGAAAGCAATCCTGTAACCTTCGATATACTTCAAATATCTTGTTTATTATATCATCCTGGTATATTTTCTCAAGGATCCAGTACACTATATTATCATAAAATATTCTTTCACGTATAGGAATACTGTATTCTCGCCTTTGATTTGTAACATCATAGTATATCCTCCCAAAGATGGCAATCCTGTATTCTTCTGGCCTCTAATTATACTTCAAATATATTTTTTACCACTATATCATCGTAGTATATTCTCTCAAGCATAGTAATTTTAAAACTTAAGTATCTTTCCTACCACTAAATCATTATTGTACGTCTTTCCTACCACTTTATCATCATTATACTTTGAATTTTATGGAAAATATTTCTTTGTTGA
Source organism: Drosophila subpulchrella (assembly GCF_014743375.2). NCBI lineage: Eukaryota > Metazoa > Arthropoda > Insecta > Diptera > Drosophilidae > Drosophila > Drosophila subpulchrella. The sequence goes on along the minus strand of NC_050613.1, from coordinate 25,932,535 downwards.
CCGTTTTTCGGAATCCCTGACTAAGAAATATTCTTTAGCATAAAATATATCTCGCAAGAGTATTGTGGAAAAACCTTGGTAACTATAACAAACTGATTCCCAGTTTTATCTACTTGTTTAAAGACTCTTCTAGATCCCAAAGGCCTGAGTACCATCCACCCGCTGGGGAGTCCCCGGAGGATCGCTGTGCGCCGCCTGTCTGCTTACCTAGCTGTGATGTTCACCATGGTGCTGGCGCTGGCGGAGAGGCTCCTGGAGGACTGTCCTCCGCTGGATCCGCTGGAGCTCGACGAGCTGGCCGCTGAGATGGCGCAGGGCGAGTGCTGGCCGGCGCTGCTTCCTCCGCCATTACCCCCTCCGGATGAGCCACTGGAACCCGCTGCCGGGGAGTTGGGGCTCTTCTTCCACGGATGGAAGCCCTTGCCCACAGCGGCGTCGGCCAGCGGGGGTGGGGATTTGTTCGACAGCTTGTTGCACTGGGCGGCCAACATGGCGAGAGGGGTTCCCCTCAAACTGGGATGGTCCTGCAAGGAGAAAAATGGACACAAAAGTCGCATTAAAATAAACAATCTTAACATTTTGTTAAATTAAATTAGTTTAAAATTGAGAAAGTAAAAAAATAAAATACTTCATAAAAATATTATTATCTCATAAGATTAAAAAAACTATTTTTTAAAAGGTTTAGTTCCTATCGCGAATACATGTAAATTATTAAATGTATTTATTATTAAATATTTCAATAGACCAATGTTGCAATTGTATTTTCCCCATAAGTGAAAAAAGGTTCATAAAAATATTATATTAATATTATAAAATAATAATTCATATACAAAATCTTCTTTAATATTCAAATCGGTATATGCACTCCATCGCCACACATTTCTAGAAAACTTTTCCCATGGGAATGCTTGCATTTCTTAATTAACTGCCGTTCGCGCGAATTTGCAAATTACTTAAATGCGAATTAGTCGAGCTCAATTTCGCTTCCTGCCCGATTTTGCTTTGTTTTTCGGCCAACGGTTTCTAATGTCTGTTAACAGAATGGCCAAGGGGCAGGCTGAGGGCCAAGAAGCCAAGAAGGCAACCCACAAAATTAATTCGCCACGTAAATCAAAACTGAAATTCCCTTTTAGCGCTGCGAATGAGCCGCGTTTTTACGGTCTCTGGCGTTCTGTGGATACCCTTTGGGCCTAAAAGGGTTAAATGGACTAAGATAAGATTGAAAAGGTGTTAGGGATAATACTTTAATTGAAAAGCTTAAATTTTATAATGTTTGTATGATGTAGAAAAGAAATTATTATTTAAATATTCATCTTCATAAGAGGTACCTATTTATCATAGATTTAAAGTATCCAAAGTTTCGTATTTTTTCAAATAGAAGGAGCTTAAATGCTGTTTTTTTAAACTTATAAATATTTACTATAACAATTTATTATAGATGGGATGCTCTTTTTTCAATTTGGCAATGTATATTTACTTTTATATTTCAATATTTCTTACAATATTCCAAATAATTAAAAGGTACTTTTTTGCTTGAAAGTATTTTAAGTTCCTTACTTTTCAAAATAGCCAAGAGATCCTTCAATTTAATAGGTAAATACAATGTATATTAACTCAGGGCATTGCCCATTCGACTTGGAACAGATAACTTTTTTCCCACAGACATTTATAATCGAGCGCTGCGTTTTGGGAGGAAGTCATTAAAAGTCGGCTCGATGTTTGGGGATTCCTTGCCGTCCCGTCCTTGGCCAAAACTAATTTTCAATTCCGCTTTTTGTCTAGCGGCAACTTCGGCACTTGTTTTCTCCTTTTCTCACTCGAAATTGCTGCCTGATTGACGAAGGTCGAGGATTTCTCTAGAGAGAATTCTACCAATCTGTGGTCCACCGATCCTCCGATCCTCTGATCCTTTGATCCTCGTCAAACACATTTCATGCCTGCCAGCTGCTTGAGTTGCCGCAGCAAACAACCTGGTTAAAAACAACCAAGAGTCACGGCAACAACAACGCCAGAATTGTCAACAACAAGTTGAACCACTTTGGCAATACGGTAAAAGTTGTTCAATCAAGCGCAGCGCTATATAGTTACATATATACACTGATCCGAAATTAATCTGCCATCAATCGATTACCAAGGAAATGAGTCAATTCGCACTAATGGCAGGTTGCTTTGGCCTTTTTCTTTATTTATATTTTTTTAATAGCTCAAAAATAGTTTTAAAAGATACAGATAACAGATAGTTCCCAATAAAATGAAATATATTTATTGAGTCAAGAGATATTATTTTGGAATTCGGAACTTTATAATAATAAGTTTTTTCAATTATTTATCTTAAAGAACAAATAGCTCACTCACATTTTTATAGCGTTTTAAGCCTATTTTTATATTCTGTATATATTTTGAATGTAGATTTTTTATTTAATTTTAAATATTACAAACTGTTCTCCAGGTTTAAGTTGCATTGCATTGTTGTTGAATGACTTTAAAGAACCCTAAATATTTTTACCTATAACTGGTTATTTATGATTTTTTTCCAACTTAAAGTTGCAGTTTATTGTTAACCATTAAAATTTGTGCTAAATAGCTTAAGTATTTGTCACCTTTTCTATTTTTAACTAATTTGCTATATGTTTTTTTACACTTTCATTTGATTTTTTGATAGCAACTATTTGTTCGAGTGCATTGTGACCATAGCCCAGTAGTCGTGGCCTCGTCGAGTTGTCCAAAAAAATTAAGTTAATAGTTTACTGACTCGAGTCGGCCGATTTACAGTTGCCTAGTTTCGAGCTTTTACCGTTTCGATGGCGATTCGTGGAGGGGGTGGTGCAGTGGTGCTGCAGTGGTTTTATGGTGGTGCAGTAGTGCCTCGGCGGATTGCTCTGGCAACCCGCAATCAGGCCGAGATCGGGATCAGAGAGCCTCCGCGGAAGCTGCTATTTCGGCCAGTAATTGGCCACTCCAGAAATTGAGAGGAAGGCCTTTGGTCCGGGGACTTCCCCCACACAACCGCCCACCTATATGTATCCCATGCCATTTCCTTACTTTCCTGTGGATCTGTTTTTTCTCCTTTTTTTTTTGTGGCACGTTTATGTCGCTGCCGCTTTTTTTCAATTGCAAGAGTGCTCATCTCCAGCATTGGACAGGTGCTTTGGCAGCCTAATGACATCACCCATTCAAATCGTGAGCTTTCTGGATCTCTCTCTGGATATCTGGATATCCAGCCACCGAACTACTTTGGCCCCTCAGTTGGAGAAAAAAAAAACAAGAAATAAAAAACCCAAAGCTAAAACCCAAACGAAGTCAGGCCAAAAAAGCACACACTTAATTGGAGCAATTTCAACGTCGTGCAACTGCGCGTATGAGTAATGGCCGTTGTGCCAGTGTGTGTTGGATAAATTATACAAAATGATATCGGGGCAGGCAAGTCAGTCAGTTAGTTAGTCAGTTGGTCAGTTAGTCGGTTAGTCAGCTAGTCAGTTAGTCAGTCAGGGGAGTCTGGGGCAAATTAAAATGCAACTCGATTTGATTAATCGATCAGACTTTTGATTGACTGGGCTTGAGGGGGAATCAAAAGGTTTGGGTCAAACGATGATGTGTAGGTGGACTGTATAGTATCTTTTATTATCATAGGAAATATAAATAAATGGTGAGAAAAATGTATAATTATATTTTTGTTCTTTAAAATTAACAGAAAAATAATTTTATTATAGAACATTTTTGAAAAAGCACATAAAAATTAGGGATGGTTAAATTTATACCACCTTCTTTATTATCATATAGAAAATATGGGGAAAAGTTTACCTAAATTTTTGATCTTCGTATTTGTAAAAAATGGTTTTTATTATAGAGCATTTTTGAAAACCATCCATTTCTATTATTATTTATTCTTTAACCATGTAAAAAATATAGTAACGCTTAGTATTACTCATTTATAATAAATCATGGTACTTGAAAACGAAGTGATGAAAATATCCCTAATTGATATCTTCCTTTAATTCCATTTTGATATTATCTCAACCTGATTTTACAACTTCCTTATAGCTACCCCATTTCCTTTTCTCTTTCTTGTTTGTGTCACCCTAGGAGGTCTTGCAGTTGGCCTAATTAAAACAGTTGAATGTCATTTCCCAAAGCTGAAAACGGAATCGGGAATCTCGGAGATCAAAAAAAAAAAGGAAGAGCAAAGGGGATATCTTCAAAAGGCGCGAGCTAAACAAATTTGGTCAACTCAGCAGGTGGGGGGCTGGCGTTTATATGGCTTTCCCCTTCCAAAGTTCCCATTTCGGACTCCGATTCGGATGCCCTGGTCGAATTCACAGCGGGCGCTATCAGCAAATGGTGCTGCAGGTTCCTCACCTTTTATCTACCTCTCCCGTCTCTTTCGCACCCCGCTATACCCCTCTCTCTCTCTGCCGCATATCAGGCATCTCTTTCTGTTCTCCGTTTGGCAGAAGCGGCAACAAGTTGGGCACTTCAATCGGAGGCGGTGTCATAATTTTCACAGCAGGTGTCGTCGCTAATGATTTACAATGAGCCAGGGAAAAACGGTGAGAAACGGAGAATTGGAGAATCAGAGAAAGGGAGACAGAGAAATTGAGTGAGAGAGGGTGGGAGGGGTGATGCACTCGGTTGCATCGCCGTGTCGGCAAACAACAATAAAAATGTGAAAAATCTAAATTCGTTGTGGTCGACGTCGCTTGCCGTTTGAAGTCGATTCCGAAGACCAATTCATTATTCATCGGTTGGCATTGTATGCTATTGGTAGGTCATTTCTATATATAGGGTTCGATTCCTCATGGGTGGGGCGTTGCAGTGGCTAATTTGCCGCTGGGATCGATGGGTTTTTAGACCCAAAGAAGGTACGGCGACTGGCGCCAAGTGGCGCCCCCTAGGGTGCCCGAGTGCCAAACAAATTGTTAACCATTGTGATCCGATTCGATTTGGAGTCGGTGGATCAAAACGGCGCTATATCTGTTACAGATCTGCATTTCAAAAACAATTTTAGTATGTTTCTTAAGAATAACTGTTAGAATAAAAATGTAATTAGAACCTATTTTTAAAAATGATCCGTGATTCAATAAATTATATCATATTATAATGAGGTAGGTAATTTACATGAAAATTGCTATTACAACCCCTTAAAGTCCTATTTAATATTGCTAGAACTAACTATAGTTCTTAAAGAACTATTAAAATGGTTATAAAACCGATAGGTATTTTCTAGTAGGGGATCATAAAAATATGGCCATTAAACTTTGAAAATGATTCCCCACTTTTCCAACAAACTAATACGATGGGGGCAGCGTTTTAACTCCACTTTCAGTCTTTTCCAATTATCGCTGCCATTTACACTCCTGATGAGTTTTCTCCGCCATAAAAATGGGCCCCTAAAAAATCAACTATCGAAGCCGACAATTATCGCCATCCATCAACGGGAATCAATCTCAGCTAATCCGTGGGTCCAGCTAATCCCCAAACTTTGTGGCACAGTGTGTGAAAGGCAGCAAAATGCCGCTCTTCTCATCAGCGCAAAAAATCCATCGTCGAGAACCACTCAAAAACAAAAAATATTTAACTGCAGCAAAAAAAAAGGAGAAAAAGTCGAAAAGTCCGGCGCCAAAATGCAAATAAAACAACAAACGTAAGAAAACATAAAACGGCGCAACGCGAATATAAAAGAATCTTTAAATTGCGCCCTCTGCAGAAAGAGAAGAGGGAGCTACCGAATACGCTGAAGAGACGGCTGAAGAATCGGCCGAAGAATTGGCTTGGAGAATCGCGGCAGAGCAACGAGGCAGATACAATTTTCATAGGCAATTAAAAAAAGTTCATTGGTTTTGATTTTATTTTCGGCTGCAGAGGAGTTCTCCATTCTCGGTTCTCAATTCTCCATTCAGAAGCCACAAAGCCCAGGGCTCCTCGGGGCACTCGACTTTCAAAAGGATGAAAGACCAGTCCCCAGACATACTGTACATATATATGAGAATATATATATCCCCACCAGCAGCAGGCAGACCCTCATCCTTCCATTAGCATGTAAAGTGTAAACTAATGGCTTTGATTCTGATTCTGAAGGAGAGCGAAAAAGAGTCTTGCAAATTAAAAGCAGCGTGGGAACCGAGTCGCTTCTGTCCCAGAAGTTTATTAAAAAAAAGCGTAGTAGTCGTAGTAGCCTCGGTCAACTTTGTCTTGGGCCGGGTTCCGGAGTTCCTTGGAACTGGTCTCCTCTGGACTCCTGGACCTCTGAGCCCCATAAGTAAGCCATACACGAAAACTCATTAACAATGACGCTCCAAAAACGCGGCGGTGCAGAAGTAGCCGGGCAAAAATTAATGGAGTTTCCAAAGCTCCAGACTTTTTCATCATAATTTTTATTATTATTTTTTCATCCTTCTTCGCCTGTGCGTTATTTTGTGTTTCATCCTTATCTGGCTGCCTCGTTGCTGCTTTTTTATTATTTATTATTTTTTGAGAATTTTCTGAAAAAAAAAATTGGGGATGGGGGGGGGTGCCAGGAAGGTAGGTGCTATCTATAAATACTCTATTTTGGGATATATACTTGGAAAATAAAATTGATTACAAAACTCAGGATATCATTTTATTAAACCATTATCATCAGTTATTAATGAAATGATCGCCATTATCACTTACTTTTGGTATATATATTTCTATCCCTGCTTCATATAGGGTATATCCAGGTCTATATGTGCATTGTTTCTTGAGTTGGCCCGATAATTACGAACTGAGAGATTCGTCTGAAGGCGAAGTGGAGTCATAACCCAAATTGATGAAGTGCATTAAAGTGTCTTTAATGTGCGGCAATAAGAAGGGGGGAAAGAGACGGATGGAGAGGCGGCATGAAAGAGATGGCATTAGAGGGAAGAAAAGAGAGAGAAGACTTTCGCTTAAAAGATTTTAATTTAGGAAATGCTTTAATTTGATGTTCCTCCACTTTGCTGTTCATTTGGCCTTGGTGCCAGTGCTTACACCCCCCTTTTTGGGGGTTGGTATCACGCCCCCTCCTCCATCGCCGCCCCTTGACTACTGAAATATCATGATTAACTGACCGCTCATTAGAGCCACATGACATTATCGACTATGTGGCCCAAAAGGACCCCCCTTCAAAACGGGTCACATTTAATGTGCCTCGGATTGCAATTAATTTGAACCCGAACTTCTGGTGAGTGCTTTGGCCTGTTTGGGTGTTTAAGTTCAGGTTCCAGACCCAGTAATTGGGGTTGATTATGTTTTCAGTTCTGGATTTTCAGGGGAGCTGTTGCAGCCCAGAATAAAGGGGTTAACAAAGGAGCAGGCAGTGCAAGCAGAGCCATAAAATCCAGTTTGTTAAATAATTAAAGTGCTTCAGAAATGTGAAGCCAAGAGTGTTGAAACTTAAGCAAAGCTTTCCCTTTAATGATCAATCAAGTGTTGTTAAATTATATTAATTAACTTGGAAATCCCAATGTTTGGCAACTATTTTCGAAGTAATTTATAATATTAAAACATTAAAATTAACTAGTTTATTTTAATATTTAATTCTTTAATATACCATAAATATTTTTTTAGAGTCACTGTATAGAAACTGCTTGATTATTCTTTTTTAATTTCTAGAACTACACAAAATTAGCTTTTTAAGACCCACTCCTGCCAACCTTTAAGCCCTCTCCCTTTTTTCCTCGTCGACATTAACCCACCACATCCTTGACTCCTTCACACATTTCCTCAGCCCGAACCGCAACTCAACTTCCCCTGTTGACGTGTTCAACTCGCATTACACTTAGAGCCTGCTTAAAACTTCATAAAACTCACAACTTTCAGCACATTGGGGGGATTATTTGGCCAAAAAAAGAAGGGTGTGGGGGGGGTGTTGGCTTCAAACAAAATAAACGCTGACAGGGAACAGCAACAACATTGGCCACAAATTTGCAACGTCATTAGCTGGCAAAAAACAACAATAAAAGATATTTGCCAAAGGCGGTGAGCTCACATTTTAACCCTCTCTGGTGGCAGAACAAAAAAGGGGGTCTTTTTTCCTGTTTTAATTTTTTTATTCCTTTAGAAGGGGCATAAATTTCGGGGTGGAGCTGCCAATTGGATAGCATTTTTAAGGACATAAATCCGCATTTAATCCTCCAATCACCGTGCTCTAAGCGCCATTAAAAGGAATATTTAGCACTGACTATGGGCATTTTTTATGTGGTCGTTTAATTGCCGGTGCATTGCTCAGTTCGTGGCTAATTTATGCAATTTATGCGCCGCTTTCATTGCGGCAATTAAATCAAATTAATTGAATTATGTGTGCAGCTCGCGAAGGTGTTGTTCCTGCGGTTGTTGATGTGGCTGTGCTATTCGGAGCCCCCATAAGGTTTGCATGTCTGCCCATGTCTGCAGGCTAATTTGAGCAAAAAACAGAAAAAAATACATCACAAAATAAGAGAAAAACTAAGAAATAAAAAAAAACACACACCACGAAATGAAGACAAAACATTTGCCACAGGCCACAAAAAAGCAGCAGCATATTTAAAAAACACATTAAAAATGCAAACAAATTTTTGCCGTTGATGCCGATTAATAAACCAGGCCTAGACGAAGCCAAAATACCCTTCATAATAAAATATTAGGCAGGATATTTAGATATTCACAACTAAATTTCCCAAACAGTTGATAAATACTGATGATCTAATCAGTGATATCCTGTCGATACCTCACCGTTATAAAAAATACATTATATTTGATCAATATGATCCCCAAACTTGTTATAGATATGAATGATCAAGATTGTTTGTGACTTAATATCTAAATCTAATTACTGATAAACCTGTCACCACTTGACCGCCATAAAACATATATTTTATTTGATCACTATGATCACTGATCACACAACTGACAAATTAGCCAGCCCAACACACAATGGAGATTGCTACTTTTATTCCCAACTTATGGCAGCTGATCTCTAATCATCACTCGCAGGGTAATCGCTTAAATCAAATGAAATTACCAACTATTAGACTAATCGTTGTCAGCTATAACGATCTGCCGATCTATGGCATCAATCAGCAGGAAAGATATAATATACATCCATATAGATCACGGATGGCAATAAAGAGGATGGAGACCAAGGCCGCAAAAAAAGATAGCAGGAGATACGAAAATTAAAATTTTTTGAAACTTTTCAGTTGAAAGCTTAATTTTAACAAATATTTACACGAACAGATAGAATCTTTAGCTCATTTTGTTTATAGTATGAACAAATTTAAACGTCGCCGCAAGCTGTCGATGTTCATGTCGATGGTCAGGCATTGTCGATGATCATCACGATGATAATGATGTTGTACCCACCAGGGGAACTGGAACCCAAGCCCAAGCCCAGATGGATGGATGGATAGTTGGATGGCTGGATGGATGGCTGGACGGATGGTTAAGCAGCCCCAAAGCAAGTTGGTCGAGAGTCAAGTCGTATCGATCGCAAGTCGAGCTCGATTCACTCACCCACTTAGTCATCCAGCGATCATTTGTATCTGTGTTGGGTGTTCGGCATCTGTATTGGGTATCTGTGTGTGTGTGGAGTGTCTGTGTGTAGGCGTGTGCAGCTGTGTGTCTTCATTAGCATAATGAGTTTGATTGAAAGCCAACTTGATATTGATAATGATATTTATGGCGAGACAATTGATTCGGTCTGTCTCCCTCGCTTTGGAATATATTACATAAGTCTGGGTATTTTTAAAGTGCACTTTTATTTTTTTACAGATCTACGTCTTTATATACGGTTTTACGGTATAACAGTGACTAGAATACCTACCTACTTATAAAAGTTTTTTATATATAACATTAACTGACCTTAATCTTTACTTTTGTTTTTAATAGGTTCTTCTAACATATATGAAAGCTATACCTATTTTTAAAAATCTTTCTTATATAATAAAATTCTGATAATACTGAAATAAATTCCAAGTTATATAAAATCCTTTTTGAATAAAATAATAATCTGGGATTATACTTAAAAGTTCCTATGTTTCCAAACTAAAGAAAAAATGGCAGCTATGTTATATTTATCTAAAAGGTATACTTTGATTTAGGGAGGTTCCGTGATCATATCGTAAAGTTCTCCTGCAATGACTGTACTTTTTCGTATCACTAGCTTGCTATCTCTCTCTCTCGCACATCAGGAGAGCGAGACAGACGCATTGGAGAGGGGTGGATTAAGAGAGATGGGTTGATGGACTAAGTGCCGCTAAATGCTCGAAATGGCGCAGTAGGAGACGAAGGTCAAAGGGCAAGGCCGCCAGTGAATGAATGAGGGACAGAGACAGCGACAGGCGCGTGTGAAAGAGAGGGCAGCGGGGTGAAAAAGAGGAGGCAACTGCCAAATGGCGGTGATGGATGGGCGAAAATAAAAAGAACCAAAAATAAAATACAGACTCAAAGAGGGGATGCTGGATCTGGATGGATGGGTAGGGAAAAAGGACCGACGACCGACTGACACGGATTCTCGACCCCATGGCGCGAACTTCGAAATGTGCAATTTTTGTAACAAATTAGCGGTCTACTACGAGAGGGAAAAAAGAGGCAGAGAGCCATGGTGATCCTGTGATCCTGCCAGCGATTATCGCCGCAGGATGTCAGAAAGAGAGAGGGAGCGCTATAGAGCTGACTGAAATCCATCGGTTGATCCTGCAAATCCTTTAATGCCAGTGCAGAGCGCCTGATTTAAGGCCAAAAGAAAACACAACACCAAACACTTATACCCAAATACAGGACTCTCTCTTTGTCCGTCTTTCATCCAAAACAAAGGACATTTGCTCTAAATCTGCGCTCTAATGAGAGAGTTCTTGTAAAAGCAGTACCAGAAAATGCCCATTGTCCTTTTGCTGCACTTGACCACACACACAGGACAATGGCACACAAAAGCTGGCTTTTCTTTGGGCCAACAATATTTCCACTTGATTCCGAAACTATGCCAAGAATATAGAGAAGGCCTAAAACAACAGGAACCCAAAAAAAAAAAAAACAGAAATCCTCCGAACGTTTTTCACTCGAAAATTTCGCGCATTTTCTGTGTGCAGACACACTTAAAAGCTAGTTTCCTGCCACGCCCCCTATGCCCGCAGTGCGCCCCCCGACACCCCTTTCACGTAGTGCCCCCCACACCCATGTGTTATCATTAAAACCACGCGAAAAGTGTTCTAATTGCAAAACTTTTGCCATGCAATATTGCTGCTGGTTTTCTGCGCCGCGTGTTTGTGGTAATTGCAAATTGCAGTGGCATGCAGCTGCAGCCCCCCCCCCCCCCCCCCGGAAACCCCCCCATGGCAGCCCCTGGAAAACTTTCAAGGGGGATTCGGCACACACAACCTGACCAAATAGTCGGGACTTGGCCAACAACTCTCTGGAACAGGCGGCGACTTTTAATTAAAAGTGACGAGTGTTTAATAAGTGATGGGCTGCACAAAAAACACCTCACCTCTCTGCTTTTTTTCCATTTCTACGCCATGCAAATGGGATGGAAAATCATGGATTTTAGAATTATTAAAAAGAAATCACGTTTTAATAATTTACATTTAATTAAGAAATTTTCAAAGCGAATTTAAATGCGATATTATTAATTTAAGAACTATTTCTAAATTTAAAACCAGTTTAAAATTAACAATTAATTTTTGTTTAATTTTTTAAAATATGTTTATGCATATAAGCTGAAAAGCTTTTTACTTTCTGAGCCCACTCTTTAAAATGTAGTTTTTCAAAATATCTTATGCATATAAAATGTAAAACCTGTATTTAATTTTCATTTCATTTTCGATTAAAATTTATCAATTTTTCTCTGGCAAATGAATTGCACTTGAATTGACTTTTTAAACTCTATCTTTGAAAAAATGTTTTATAACTAAGAAAATATATCTTAAGCATTTTTATTTTTAATTCAAAATTGTCAGATATTTATCGATGACTTTCACTCTTCCAAATGAATTTTTAAAAATATTAAAGTAGATCTTATAAATAAGTTTTAAACGTAATTTGTGCTTTAAAATCCCTTGGCAAGTAAATACTTCCAGCAAAGCGCTGGAAAGCCTTTGGCTAATGCACTTTTGTCATGTGGAATGCCATTTTACCAGAGCTGCCAGTTGACGTGACTCGTTTAATGGTTGTACAATGTGCAATCAGATTTGTTTTACAGCTCCATATACCACTCTATAAACAATATGCATGCATATGGCTAAATAGGGGCGATCGGGCGATATCTAAGTGGGCCAGGCGATGCCATTATCTGTTTAATACTATTCTGTTCTGGTCAGTTTAGCCAAGCAAATAAGCTGGCAAAAAAAATAGGCAGCTACAACGGCTAAATAAATAGACAAAAATGCGGTTCGTGTCAATGGCAAATAAATCTACTAGTTATAGTATGTGCATCCGCCTGTTTATAAATATCCCCCATTGTGGCCTCTGTTGTTCTGCTAAAGTGCGACAATTTGTGTTAAACAAAAGACTGAACTTGGACACAGAAACAGTGGCGAAATCCAGAACACAAGAACAAGGCGTCCCAAGGATGTGAAGGGAGTGTATTTATATGGTTATATGGGATATATATGGGGTCCAACTCCTACGGAATGTGTTTATAATTGGTTATGCAAATCAATTTGTTGTTGCTGCCGCCGCCTACCCAAAATGTTTGATAAATTGCAAGGGGCATCCCATAAAATCGCTTTCAGCCTTTCGCTGTGCTTTGTTTTCTTCGCTTTGATGGGTGATGATATATATACCCTATATATGAGAAATTTGTACTTTATATATTCCCTAATTTAACTTACACTCTTTTTCTAAGCTTAAAACAATTATATATTAATATGAACTATTTTTATTAATTGGATTGTAAATTAAAACATCTGTTAATTACTTTTATAAGCAAAAAAAAATATTTTACCTTTCAAATTGTTTTATATCTCTTAACTCAGAGCCCTAACAATAATATCACAAATGTTTGGTTTATCTTAACTTCGGGGTGATCTTTATAATATGTGTAAGTGTTATGTATTAATTGTGTTACATTTTAGAACATCTGTTGAAGTAATTAAAAAAAATAGTACTTCCCAAATTTTTTCTGATCTTTCAATTAATATCCTTGTTAATATTAATAATAATAATATTATTTATAATATTAATAATAATATATTAACAAAGTTTTGCTAACCGTAACTGGAAGATGGACTTTGTAATAAAATCTTTTTATATATGTACCTAAGTATTTTGTATTATTTATATAATATTGACACATCTTAAAAAAAACATTTACTTGTTTAATTTTTTTTGAGCTCTAAATTCAGTCATAATAAAATTTATATTTTATTTTATAATAATATGAATTCTTAAAAATACATTTTATTTTTTTTAAATTTTAGTTTGGAACTCAAAGCCTAGGGCATTCCACATTCGATTTCACAGCCCCTTCTTTATAGCCGCTTGTTTGCAGCTCATTTAAATTAGCTAAATAAGAGCGAATGGGGCCTGGCTTGGACTGGCCCCCTGACCCTCCTCCTGACCCTCCTCCTGACCCTCCTCCATATCCATATAGCCGCATCCGCTATCCCGCTGTGAAGAGGGCTTGTCCAGCTGTCTGGGCCGCAGATCCAAAATGCTGCCGGTTTTGGTTTTTTGTGTCCGTTCCCCCCCTGATTTTATATTTATTTATTCTCGCTGTTGCCTGGCTCTTTTGCATATTCATTTCGAATGGCATTTCGAAGGAGTCGAAGATGGCCGGAGATCGGAGGACTGGAACTGAAAACTGAAAGCTGAAAACCGGAGACAGAAGACAGAAGACCGGTAGCCAATTGCTTTGGCAGTTAAGGTTGCACCAATTCGTTTAATAATAAATAATGAAAATGCCCATGTCCGTAGCTGGCAATTTGACTTATTGATTTCTTTATTCGGCGGCATTTTTTATATTTATTTTTCTGTTTTCTGTTTATTTTTTTTGTATTTTTCGCCCAGTTGACAGTGTCCAGCGAAAAGCGACGATGACCAGACCAGAAGATTACCAAAACCCCGTGGGCTGACTTTGATTAATGATGGCTAGTCGTGGCAGAAGTTCCTCTTCGATTAGTGTCTTTATAAATTTTAATTTCATAATCCAAAGGCTGAAGATGTAACCAGCTTTGCAGCCCAACATTCTGAATATTCTCGTTGATAAATTGCCCTGACTGGAGGCATTCATTTGGATTTACTCTATGGATTTAAGCACAAAGTGTAAACTAGACACTTGCAGTTGCCTGGGGGGGCGAGTGGAGAAAAGGTGTTACGGCTACTTCTGAGCCAAGAAATGGGAATTATAAAAATCATCCGCCATAATCAATCAAATCGCCCAAAGTTATTTAAATAATATTTACAAACATTCGGCATTTATGCCCATTTTCTCCAAGGCATTTTCTAAAAAAAAAAAAAAGTAACGATCGACGACGCTTGGCAACGCTTCTTGGCCATAGTGTTTATGGCTTTTTATAGTGGCTGCTAAACAAGAAAATTATGATTATTATTTAATGACTCAATAAATCAAAAATCGTGTTGTGACTCTGATTTCGAATCGGATTCTGGCTAATGGCATTGCCATTGTTGTTAGTATTGTGAATGCCGCCCGGTTTTATTGGGCATTAAATGGCTAATTAACAAAACGCAACAAACACCAGAGATCGTATCGTAGAGCTCATTATACCATTAGGAAGTGACAGCAGTACGATGTACTATAGCTTTTTGATCTCGATTTTGTTGGCCCTTATGAGCGAGCGCTTAACAAGTCGCCCGTGGAATCCATAGACATAACGATCGACTCTTAAAAAGGTTTTCCCTTTCCATTTCCCCAACCATTTTTCCCCCGCTCGCTTTCTTCTTCGATTTTCCAGGCGCAAAGTAGAAAATTACAACCTGCACACACGCTAATGTTAACCGGGCGAAGGTAACCCCGAAAATTACCCACAATTTTCAGCCAGACAACCGGAGTCTGGCGTTTGACTTGCTGGCCCTCGGGGCCATTTTCTCAGTTTCGAATTTTCCCCCTTCCCTTTCTCCCCACAGACATTTTCCCTAACCAGCTTTTCCCCCAGTTCTGCAGGCTGACGAATGTGGGAAAACTCTCTGCCGACTGACGACCGTCGACTGGATTTTGAGTTTTCAATTTGATGTTGATAAACGCTTTCGATGGCCGAACGTAACCGAGACTTGGCTCAAAATTCATTTAACTAATTGCATTTGTTGGACAAGCGACTGCCTCTAAACGAATTTGTCAAGTCAACAGGCCACAGTGGATAAAACAATGAATAAACCAGGCAGAAATATAAAGAAAATTTTAAGAAATTTCTATTAAAAAAACAAAAAATATGAAAATCGGGGTCACCAATCTCCTACAATTTGTCTCAAAAAAGCTGGATCATAGATCATAAGATATATTTTTAGATTCAGATGGTAAAAATTGCCTACCGACTTTCTTAATCATAAAATATATCATATTGAATACCAAATACGGGGTCCAAAGACATTGATTTGGGGTCACCAAAACGTAATTTCAATGAAATCAAATGTATAATTCAGTTTTAACTTTGATAAAAATCCAAAAGGCACATAATATCTTTTGGATATTACTAACTGTGAATTAAATTGGGGTCACCAAATATTAAAGTTCATAACAAGATAGACAAAAATCATCATTCCATGATTTTTTTCTTGTTGTGCTTAAATTATTTGCCAAGTTTAAGGGCTTTTTCATCCATTGCAACCAATGTTGCTGCTGTTGCTGTTGCTGCTGTCAAGTCAAGTTGACAAACAACCCAAATGGTCAAAGGTGAGCCTGGTGATTTTCATCAATGGAAAACCCCGCTGCCAGTTTGCCATTGAGAAAATTGTGTGCACTGGAATTTAATTCATTGCATACAAATTGCTGCTGCCGTTGAAGTTGATGTTGCAGTGGCAATTGCAGTTGCTGCTGATGCTTTTGCTGCTGCTGCTATTTGCATGCAACTTATTTGTCAAGCGGCAACAATTTTCGCGTACACATTTCAATTGGGAAATTGTTGTGTGGCAGTTCCGCAATAAAAATAAAATCGAAGCGAAGAAAAAGAAAAATGTAAAAATAAATACTTGAGCCTGCATCCGAGTTGCAGTAGGCGTTGCACAATTTTTTCGTTGCGTTTCAATTGCATTTCGGGGGCTTTGGTTTGCTTTGCTTTTTGCTTTGCATATTTTGTCGCCATGTTCAGATAGTTTTTGGCACGCCAGCAACAAGAACGCCCACTTTTGGCTGGCAAAACGAAAAAAAAAAAAATATATAAAAATATAAAAAAAAAAAAATACAACTGGGGGGAAAAATGCCTTTAAAAATGAAATTGAAACTGAAACGAGTTTGCAACGTGGCCAAGCAGCAGCAAGCGTCTTTGGCTCAGCTTCGTGCCGTGGCAAATCAATCAATTTGTGGCATATTTTTACAGCCCGTGTGGCTGTTGCTGTTGTTGCTGGGGATAATCGTTGCGCTTCATCAAGCCACAAACATGAAACATGAACATCATCAACGCCATTTCAACGCGCGCCTCGCCGCAAAGTTATAAACCCAATTTCGGACTCGGACTCCAGAGACCAGCGACCAGCGACCAGCGACTTGCAACTTGCAACCCGCAACTCGCGATGTTGCACAAGGACAAGATGGCATAAAAAAAGCATATAAAATGCTTAAGTACACGCTCGCCTGGTGGTAATCACAGCAGATACATCTTAAGCAGGCAGCGCAGCGGCCACAGCAACAACTGCAGCAACAGCAACTCATGTTGCATGTTGCTGGCGGGCCTAACAACAGCAACAATGTTTCCCCGGAATATGTGTGTGTGTCGCGCGCTTTTAAGCACGAACCGCTTGCAGCGCTTAAGCATAATGTTGCTGCTCTACACTGGACAAAAATTCATATATATTATATTTTTTAAATATTTTCAGGACTTAGTTTGTTAATTTCCTTGAGTTATACAATTTTTTCTATGCAAGGTACAGATAGAATATAATTCTTATTGATTAAAGTTACATGAAACAACCAAAATTTCTTTCTTTTATTGTATGTTTTCAAAATAAATTCCTGAAAACATAAATTTTAATACTGTTCATTTAAATATTTTCGGTATTTAACTTAACTTTTTTCCACAGCTCTAACATTATTGGTTCTATACAAGATTATTGATTGAATAGAATTAGAACAGAATATAATTCAAAATTCTTTTTACTATATTCAAAATCTTATTCTGGAATATTTATATCAGGGGATCAATATTTTTACTAAAATATTCTAAATTTATTTGCAATTTTTTAGCCTTAAGCATACATTTTCTTGACTGTATATTTTTTGTAAAGTTCCCAAAATGAAGCTGTAATTTTGTGCAGTGTCCAAATTGTTGCAGATTTTGCTGTTGTGGCAGCGTTGATAATGCGCGCAGTTTGACCTTATGACTAGACCCCCAAAACCGTTTGACTTTGAGCAGCTGCGGCAACAATAGCAACAATAGCAACAGCAACACTTGATGCACCAACATCAGGGCATCCCAATGCAACCAAGGTAAATATTGAAACAAAAAAGGGTTTGCAAAAAGTGCTAGAACAGGCTCTTCCCCCATTTGCTAATTGCCCCCAGAACATTGGGATTAAATCGGAATGAGGCACTGCCAATTGCATGGCAACTTACACGCAACAGCAGCAGCAGCAGCAACATCGCCGCACGGCGGCAACATGCAACTTTTTACTAGCTATGAATAATGAGCCGGTATGCGCAAATGCGGCAGCCGAAAAGTGTTTTGCATGCATTTGTCAATTTAGCATGCCATCAAACATCCTTTCAATTCCTTTTGACAACAGCCGACTGAAGTCATGCCCGTTGATTTTGACGCGCCAGATTGCCAAGCAGCCAAAAAGTAGGAGGAGTCGTCAACATCCAAGTTCCCGAGTTCCCCAGATTTTGCGGGGGGATCCCGGGATCCCCAAGCCAAAAAAGCCACCTCACTTGTCAACGCGAGTGACTAACGAGTGCATCATTAAACGATTTTAACGACTTCATTTAATGTTTAACACAATATTTACAGCTGGCTCTGTGCGGCTGAGATTTCCTTTGGTTGTGATGACAGACGGTCGGCAGAAGAACTTTGAAGAGTGGGAGCTATCAAGGGAAAGATCGAGGGCCTCGAATACTCTTGACTTTCAAATGATATACCCAATTTAACAGCATTGTTTAGAGGTATAATGAAGATATCTGTGATCAGTTTTTATAAAACTGAGTGATTAATGGGCATTATCTCTACATAACGGACAGTTACGGACAAGCAAAGAAAGGGCTTTCGAAGAAAGCCACTGTTTAATCATTTTTGACATTATTCTTAACATATATCGACACTTAATAGTAAGGCCAAAAGAATTTTACCTATATATATTTAACTGAGTTACTCCATGAGCATAATCTCTACATAACGGACAGTTACGGACAAGCGAAGAAAAGGCTTTCGAAGAAAACCACTGAATAATCATTTTTGACATTATTTTTAAAAAAGATATATTACAACTGAAACGTAAAGCCAAAAGAATGTGTCCTATATATATTTAACTGAGTGACTCCATGAGCATAAACTCAGCCCAACAGACAGTTACGGACAAGCGGAGCATAACCTTTTTGAAGGAAACCTCTTATCCAGCAACCTTATCCTTGGCCTGATTTAATTCAATTGAAGTAGATGCTGTAACCCCTGCCCCCTTGTAAATCAGCACCTACCACATAAATCAGGCGAAAGCGGGAAATCGGCTGAGTTTAGTGGGCTGGCTTTGACATTCGATGAGATATTCGCTGGCGAGTGTAAAAACTAACGGCAATTAAACATGCCGAGGAGTTGAAGCGTTTTACGGCTCGGCGCTCGTTTCCTGTCATTCGAAGGGGCCCCAAAAATCCCATCCCAACTTGGTATGTCAGTCGGGCACACTTCAGCACTTGCAAGAAATATGACCACATAAAAAGTTGTGAAATGCACCACAAAAAAACAGAGGATTTTTATCTTCTTTTGTTGCTGGATGGGATAGGTATGGTTTTGGATGGGATGGGTATGGCATGGGTAGGATAAATCCTCTGTGGCATTTCAGTCCTAAGCCGCCTAAGCAAATAAACCAAAACCGAGGCGCTTGAGCAGGCCAAAGCACTAAATAGCCGTAACGAAAACAAACTGCAGCCCAGGGAAATGTCCATATGTATACATATAGTATACATCATCGTCGTCATCATCATCATCACCATCATCATCATCGGCCACACATTGTAGTGCCTTGTTAAGTTGCCCCTGAGCCGAAAATCTCCTGACAAATCTGAGCACTCTGCGCCCTTCTTTCTCTATAATTCCGTGTGTGTCGGAATTATCTCCGCTTTGGTATTTGGTCTCCTTCTTTTCTTTTCTTATATTTTTTTGTGAAGAAATTAGCAAAAATCTTTGTTATGCAGAAAGCCTAGACGTGGGGGAATTAGACTAAGTGATACTCAGCTGAAAAGGACTCATGTGTGAGGTGAACAAGTCAAAAAGGTCCTGGAAGATGGAGATTGATATGGGTAGATACAAATAAAGATATGGGATAGATCGATGAAAATGCAGAAAATATTTAAGTACAAGTTATTGTGTAAAGAAAGGTATTACCAATCTTCTATTGAAATATTTTAATGGTATACTTGTCACTTTACTTATATTTTCATATATTTTTGTTGACCTTCATAATATTATATAAATAATATTTTACATTTCCTAATAAATACTCATTGTTCAATATACTTTGTTTAATACTCATATACCCCTAACTAACCAAGAACTTTGAGATACATTTTTAGGACTCACGAGTTTGATCAACATTTCATAATTCCCTCAATCCATTTGTGTCTACCTCTTTGCGAAATGAAATCTTTTATGCATTTTAGACACGCATCCCTCGAACTTATATGGCTGCCTTTTTGTACCGCTCTGCCCGCTCTTAACCCTTTGCAGCCCCCGATTTCTGTATCGATTCCAGGCCCAAAAAAAAAAAAAAAGAAAACACATATAAAAAAAAGAGCCAGGGACGAGAGCGAGAAATATCTGCGAATGCGAACTGCGCCCGAACCTTTTCGGTATGATTATCACAATTATCTGTAATTCAGACCATAAATCATTTCATTCTGCAAGCGCACAAAACTTTTAAACGTAACCCAATCTTGCGGCTTGGCTCAGCCGATGTGGCTCGTTGCTGTTTTTTTTTTGTCTGTTTCTTTTTTTTTTATCAAGTTATACAAGGCTTTATAAAAAATACATATAAATAAATAATGTCTTGCCCCGACTCTCGGGGTCCGTATAAGGCCAGTTTGTGAGCTCCGGAGTCGGCCATCGCCGCATTGCCGTCACCAAGTTGGAAAATACTTGGGTACGAGCAGAAATTTACAACACGATCAAACAATTCGATGCTGTTTTCGAGGCGAGGCGAGGCTGGATCGATTGATTGCTTAAGGAGGGTAGCTGCCAGGGGCGCGGAGAAAGGGGCTCCTCAATACTATACCACACTATAGGGTATACTATGGTATAGTATCTGCGATCGTCGATCGATCGACGACCGGTGCTTGGGTAGCAAACTTGTTGTGGTGCCATGTTGCCCATGTTGCCGTGCCGTTGTTGCCGGGCATTAAAATTGATTAACTCATGAACTTGCATTCAAATCAACGCTGCTCA
Source organism: Drosophila subpulchrella (assembly GCF_014743375.2). Lineage (NCBI taxonomy): Eukaryota > Metazoa > Arthropoda > Insecta > Diptera > Drosophilidae > Drosophila > Drosophila subpulchrella. The sequence goes on along the minus strand of NC_050613.1, from coordinate 25,911,806 downwards.
AACGCTTGACTTCGTGTCAACAAAATTTATAACAAGTTATTGTGGCCGCTTGTGGCTTGTGCAATCGTCGCTTTTGCACTTGGCCAAAGCAGCGAAAAGCAGATGAAAATTGCCCCTCGATGCGGGCAGCGATTAACCCAAAAATGGCCACCACTGGCCATCGGCGAAAGAGGGTTAAGGGGTTATAATGGCAGCTGCGGAAAGAAAGTACCTTTAAGTTACAGATACATTGTGTGTATCACCATCACCATAAGTAGCTAACTTTATAGAAGAAAATCTTTCTCTAAAAACAAAGATCGATGAAATGTCTTAATATTGTCAGTTAAGTAACGGTTAGTTAAGTAACGGTTAGTTAACCAGAAGATTCTCATACAGTTTCTCTGAAACAAAGATCCCTGCTCGGGCGCCATCACAAAGTTAAATTTTTCCAAATGCAATACCATTTTGATCACTAATATCACTAGTCCTGAATTATTTCCAACAAAATGTGAGTTCATTTCAAAGCCAGAAGATTGTAGGTTCCATAATCCCATCAATCCCATAAAATCAATCACATAAAATTTCCTAATAAAATGAAAATTAGTACTATGCATCCGCATTACCTTTCAATAGAACCCAATACCAAAGCAACATTTTCAAACAAATAATTGACAGCACTCCATTTAATTACAAAAACCCAACCTTAGCTGGAAGTTAAACTATTACATGATAGATGTGGAAATAACCAAGGGTTGTGGTGGGCGTGTCCCCACCTCCCCCCTTCTCGTTTTAATAGTGCCCTCCCGAAAGTTCCTACCGATTGTCAGCGGTTGTCACCTGCAGCGTATTCGATGTCAGTTCAAATTAGTAGTGAATAATAGAACAGAGACACCACCGGTGAGGGTGATGTCGAAGAATTGGTTGGGGGGGTATACATAGGTAGATGGATCTCACCTGGGAATGTTCAAAGTGTAAGGTGTAAAGCGAACACACGTCGGATACCCCTTTTGCCCCTCTCGACTCATTAGAAGCGCATTCAGACCATTCAGCATTGAGTGATTGCTGTTGTTGCAGGTAATTGCCGGGCCATCTAATATGCACTTGGCCCGGTAGTCAGTCATTCTGTCAGCCAGTCAGTCAGTCAGTCAGTCCAGTCCAGTCCAGTCAATCACTCCCTGGCCCCCTGGCCATTCAAATTCATATTCATATTCATTAGAAACGAAGCCAAGCCAATGGAATGCCAAAGAAATGGGGGAAAATTCGCATTTAAGCATTTTATATATATGTATAAATTCAATTAGTATTAGCATTTTTTAAACATTCTCATTTCGAGAGAGAGCGATAAATTTGCATAAATTCTATTTGGCATTTAAATTGTTTATTACATTGTCGGCGGGGAGCGGTACTTGACTGGCAGTTAACACGTGTTGTAATCTCAATTATCCAGGCTGAACGCCCCGAAAAGGGCGTGTAAAGTTTACTCTAGAAGGGCTTACACACAGAAATTGTTTTAAAGCATTTAAAATAGAAGCCAATGCTGTGTGACTCCATCAAATTCCAACACACCTGACATTTTGATTCCATTAAAAATAAATCACATCACTTGCTGCATATTGATGTTGTGGAATTATTTGTCAAGCAATTTTGGTCAGGGTCTGTTCCAGTTTTTCTCATTTTGGCATGCAAATTTATTGTGTTGCGTATACGCAGCGTGTTCTCACCATCATATTTCTTTATGGCCAGGCTATATAAACTGCAAGTCAGAAAGTCAGATACACACGCATATGAATTTTTGGTGCGTGGTCTGCGTGTAATTGAAAAAAGTAACAGAACAAGAAAAAAAATGGTAAGGCTAAAAAGGAAAAACCAAATTGAAAAATGCTTTTCAAGCGGCGCTTTTGAAGCAGCAGCGACCTTGTGCCCCGCCCCTCCCGCGGATGTTCCTTTCTGGACTCCCTGCATTTTTTGCAGCATCATGCCAACTAATTTTCCAAATGACGCAAGTTAATTGCGACGGGCTCAGCCTTTGTCAAAGGTGAAAAATGCCCAGGCCAGACTGGAAAGAGGGGAAAAAGAATGGCTACAGGGTAGCAAGGGGGCAGGCACAAAGCCAAGGCGCATTCATTAAGCCAAATCATATTAAGTAAATATGTCGAGCAGCCGAAGGAGGTAAGAACACTGTCAGAAAAGGGGTGTTTATTCTGCAAGGCAAGGCTATTGTACCTGTCTAGCCTGAGAACATTTCAGAAAAACCCATAAGGTCCTAACTACAACTATTAGGTTATGGTTAGCTAATTTCAGGATCTATGAAAGCAATGGAAATACCATATAATGGATCACATTTCAGCAGCCATAATATGTTATTAAGTAACATGGAATAAATTTTGAATTATGTTCTCTGTTTAAATTTAAGCTCTAGATAAGTTCTGATGGTTAGCTAACCCAAAGTTGTTTGAAAGCCCCTTTAACAAAGCTCCTAATGTGATAAACTGACATAATTATGAAAGGTTTCTATTTTAGATTGTCATGGAAATCAATGTAAATTGACTGAGCTTATTAAAAAATGTAACCACCAGATAACTTTCAATGGTTAGTTAACCCGAAGATGCTTATAGGGCCTTTATCCAACTGTCGTAAATGTGTTTCTTATATTATCAGGCAAGGTTTTATCAGGAGACTCTTATATTTAATTTTATTCAACTATTAAGCTTAATCTCCAGATAATTTTTAAAGGTTAGTTAACCGCAAGATGCTTAAAAGTCCCTATACCAAACCTCCAAGCTTAAAAACCTGATAGAATGAGGTTATATAATAGCTTATTACAAAATGTAACCACCAGATAACTTCCAATGGTTAGTTAACCCGAAGATCTTTATAGGGCCTATATCCAACTTTCGTAATTGAGTTTCATATATTATCAGGCAAGCTTTTATCAGGAGATCCTTATATTAAATTTGATTCAACTCTTAAGTTTAATCTCCAGATCATTTTTAAAGGTTAGTTAACCGCAAGATGCTTAAAAGTCCCTATACCAATGCTCCAAGCTTAAAAATCTGATATAATGAGGTTATATAACCATACAGAGTCGTTCCCAACGGTTCTCCAATAAAATTTAGAGGACAAAAGCAATCCTCAGCCCAATTTCTCCAGGTGTACGATCTATGGGGCGCCTGTCACGGCTACCGCTGGCCACTCCCTGCCTTCAAGACCTCTGGCGCCTTCTTCCCGAGTGGAGAAAGAAGCCGGAGAACCACAAACAAATTAGTCAATGACGCGGCGAGATCTTCCCCAGTGTATTTTCATTAATATTTTATTGCTTAATTCCTTTTGTTATGCTGATTATGCCGACGCAGAGCGCACAGTGAACAAATGAGGCTGCTGTTCATGGGAAAACGGCGCGGATCGTTGCATGATTTTCAATAATTTAACAGCGGCTTTCAATATAATCCCTTCGTCGAGTCGAGCTTTTCTGTGATCTGCTAGCCACACGGCTGTCTCTTTTTGTTTCCCGGCACAAATGTTAATTTCAGTTTGTCTCGGTAATTTATCATCTTTCTACTGTTCCTTTTTTTTCTCTCTCTCTGTGATGTCTTTAAACGCTTTTAATTAAAACCAATGCGCATGTGTAACTTTCTTAAGCAGGCCCCAAAGAGTTGGCTCAAAGTATACATATATATATATTTTTTTTTTTTTTGTCTAGTCGCAGCCGCTGCTTTGAACTTGGCCGACAGGCGCGTTTGTTAAATGATTGATGTGGTATTAATTTTAATAAACGTTTCTCGTTCCTCTCTGCTCCATCAATATGCAGATCCGTTGGAGAACGAGACCGAAAGACTGGGAGACTGAAGACTGAAGACTGGAAGACTGGAAGACTGAAGCTTGGAGACCAGGGGCCAGTTTATATGGGAGCCACAGCTCGTTTCGTTCTGCGGTTCTTGGCAAATACATTTTTTATGGGCACACGCAGTTGCGTGGCGTCTGCACTTTGGTTGGAAAAAGTGAAAAATAAAGGAAAACAAGAGGAAAACAAGAGGAAAACGTGGAAAAAGGGGGCGGGCCGGTGGCCAGGGGCAGCAGATTGCCATTGCCTCAATCACATTGCGCCCATTTGGCGTTGCTGACTCTATTAAAAGTGTCATGCGATTCATGCAAATCCCCAGACGAGGGGAAAAATCTAAAATTCCCCAGGTTCAAACTGCCACATAATAACTTTAAGTTATTAAAATAATAAAAATGGTTATGGTAAATTGATTTAAACTATTTATAAAATTACAAAATATGGTTTTAATGACGACATTCTGAATATCAATAAAAACATTTTAAAAGCAATAGATACTTATGTATTAGCCTTTATTGAATTTATTTATATTCAATAATAACCAACTGCTTTTTAAGCTCCTTTTCTTTAAAAATAGTGTTGGCAACCGCTATACTTTTCTAACGACATTGATTTCAAGTGGACAGCTTAATATATATACTAGAAATAGGGTTTTCAGGGTAATTTTTGAATGATATACGACATTGACCCTAAATTAATTGGACTAATAACAGAGTATTAAAACGAAATATTTCGAATTACAGGGCTCCGCACTATGATATTATATGATGTGTGGCAAGATCATAGGTTTTTGCATAATCTGCTAATTGAAAGCCGAATTGAAATCGAAATCGAGAGCAACACCAAAAGCCCGGAGGAGTCATATATGTACAAAACGATCATTAGCGCAAATCTGTCTTAGTTTTTCGGGCCTGATCAAAGGCCCGGACGAGATTGATGAGCGAATTTTGGATCGGGGCCAGAAGATCATTATGAACGGTGATGCGTTTTAGCCTTTAAGTGTTTGCTTCCGCCGCCGAGTCGAGAAGTCAGCGTGGAAATACGATCTCTAGAGTTTTGCCAAAAAAATAAAGTAGGCCCGGGAATGATTCCATCGTTAGTTTCACACCTCAAGTGAGCCTGAATAATTGATTTTGAAAGCGAGAAACGGCGCCTACCTGGTCTCAGTATCCCCGAAAATCCATAGTATCTGTATCTGTATCTGCAGCTCTAGGTATCTGTGGCCCATACCGTGAAATCCGTTGGCACACAGAAACACACAGTAAAAATCAAGGGCTGAACAAGCCGCATCCAATCGATTTGTGTCCCGTTCCCTGGCATTAGATACTCCCAATCCCGATGAGTTCCAATCATCATCATCATCACTGCCTCACAAAAGGGATTCCAGCTGAGCGGCTGGCAAAAGGTGTGCGCTACTGTCAATTCCTCGGATGCGGATGTGGATGCGTATGCGAATTTGAATCGGAATCTCGGCATCTGAATCCAAATCATTGTTTGTTTATGGCTGTTTATTGTCAATGCTAATGCCGTGTAAGTGGTTGATTTGCCTGATAGCGGCGACAATTGGAAAAGTAACCACCAGGCAAATGGTAGATACTTGGCCGCTTTGGCAGCTCGGTATCCATGAAATACTTTTCCATGAAACAACTTGACTTCTCTACGCGAATGATTTATGTCGAAATGCTCGAGTGTCTGTGGGATGCATTCATCAAATCATGACTAACTCGAAAAATACCCGCCAGCCACTTGTCCGCAGTGAGCTCACATATGTATCCATGAGATACTCGGGGCGATATTCTACAAAGAGATCTATGAAATGCACAGTCCAGGCACTTGGCATTTTTGTTGGCCGCACAATGGACCTGTTTTTGTGGGCTAGTTGCCACCGTTTTGAATTCTAATTGGGCAGTATGTCCATAAATATAAGTAAAGTATATGTTTATGTATCCATTCGATTAAATACAGATTTATTTAAATATATAATATTTAAAAAATTTGTTTGGGCAAGGCTATGACATTTTTTAATAGCTTATACCTATACAGCTAACTTTTCCAGAATTGCATTTATTTTTGAACCAGTTTGGAAACCTTTAGAGATTGTATCTTCATTTATATTACGCTCTAGATACAATTGCATCTAAAATTAAATTTGTAACTATTAAATAAAAAAGGTTTGATTCGATAAGATGCAACTACAGCAATAGACAGATAACTTCAGTATTTGGGCAGTAATTCGCTAGATGGGTACCAATTGTTTTAAGGAGTGTGATAAATTGTATCTTTTGTCAAGATGAAATGTATCTAATACTGTGTTTATGCTATGCCTATTTCATGAAATCAATTCATGAAATGAGCAAATTCGTGTGTGCATAAACACCATTTCATGAATTCGATAACACACGAAAGTTGACTATGAATTCAGCCCCAATTTACGAAATGCTGAGGCACAGCCTACTTCACAGCCTACTACTCTATAGAGCTCCATATCAAATTCAAAAAATTTGACAGCTTTACTAATATCATTTCATGAATTTGTCTGTGTTGTATAAACAGGGGCTATTATAATTTCATGTATTGGAGAAAGCATGAAATTTATAGCATAAACATAGTATAAGGTGTAAATATCATCTATACCTCAGATTATTATTATTTCATAGTTTTAGTAAGATGTGTAGACACTTTTATATCTTTATAACCGACTGTATTGTATCTAAGAAGGTAGATCTACCTATACGTATATATTTTTTCTTGGACATATGTAAATATTATTTTATAAGATGTTTAGAAACTGTATCATGTATCCCATTCATACCCAAAGAAAGTATCTAGGGAGGGTTTTTATCCATAAGAACATATCGATAAAAGTCAACTGATTTTAAAGGAAATATGCAGAATATGTATCTGAAAAGCTAAAAATTGTATCTAGAGTGTAACTCCCATAGATTCTATCTAAGGAGTATCTAGCTTATATGTTCTTACATATATATTTTTATATATATTTCAAAAGATAAAAGGCAATTCTTTCTAAAGAGAATGAGCCTAATATGTATCTCTTATCCAACAATTGTGTTCCCAAACTTTATAAGGTCAATGTAGATAAGATATCATTAGATGGAAGGCAATTGTTTGTAATTGTAAGAAGAGCCTATGCTATAGAACATATATATTATATCGATGTTATTTTATTAAGTGATTGTGCATATTGTATCTTTACACCCTACAATGCTATCTAAAGACCAAATGCCTTTTTGAATCCCACTTCATAAGGTTAATGTAGATGGGATATCATTAGAGGAAAGGCAATTGTTTGCAATTGCCCAGAGAGATGCACCGCGATAAGAGCATCTTAAGTGACCCATCTGGGAGATACGTATCTGGGAATCCGAGGATTCCGAGTTTTCGGGTTCGGGATAGGCTTACCGGATTAACTTGTGGCTTCTGCAAGTGTGTGGCGATGTTGGTGATGTTCATGCCCATGGCCGGGATCTGGGATCCGTAGAGCTGACCGGCTGTGGGGGTCATGTCCGTTAGCATGTTTGTCGCAGTGTATGTTGCTGCTGCTGCCGCCGATGTTGCTGCTGCAGTTGCAGTTGCAGTTGCAGTGGTCGTTGCTGCTGCTGCTGCTGCCGCTGTCAATTTGAGGCGCACAATGATGGTGTCTTTTTTTCAATTGTTTTGCGGCCACTTGGGTTCGCACAATGGTTTAGGGTTCGTCTACTGGTTGGGTTTTCTATTCTTTTCGTATCTTTTCTTTTTTGCTTTCTGTAGCTATTGTTGCAGAAGAGGCTCACTGGTTTTTTACTGAAGAGAGTAAGGGAAATAGAGACATAAAGGACATGGACATGTGTGTATCTTTAAGGATTGGCAAGCACAGCACAGCACAGCACAAGCACACACGCACTCAGAAAAAAAGCAAATGGGCAGCAAATCGCGTAAGGATTAGCCCAGATAGTATCCGTATCTGTATATGTATCTGTATTTGTATCTTTTTTGTGAGTCCGTCGGCGCTGCACTTTTGTTCACTCGGCCGTCGGCTGATGTTTGCTGATGTGTTTGCCCTCTACAGTTGCAATGTTTGACTGCTCTTATTGTCCACTGGTTATAGGATTTTAAATATATAATATTTAAGGGGATTTGTTTTTTTTTTAGTAAGGAACACAGGCAAAAAAATAAATGTAAGCGATCAAATCAAAGGAATCTCGAACCAAAAATGCACAGTTGTTTTTTCGTTTTAGCTTGTCTGCTGGGTTTGTTGGCTTGTTTATGTTTGTTTTTATGCTTTGTTTATGCTTTGTTTGTTGGCCAGTTGGCTTGTTTATTTGTTTGTTTATCGGTTTGGTTTGCTTGGTTGGGTGACAGGAGGCGCCTGCCAACGAGAAAAAAAAGTGTCGCTGCTGTATCCGCGCCAAAAGTAACGCCGTCGTCGCTGATCGTTCAAAGGCTTGCAACTGTTTCACGCGAACAAAAAGCTTGGCTAAATGTCGCCGCTGCCGCCGCCGCTGTCGCAGTCGCTGCCTCGGCCGACGTCGCAGTGGCAGCGGTGCGAGCGGGACACCATGATCAAAAATATACCCAGTTTATATTCCACTTCGTAGCGCTCGCCCCGTTTGGGATCCCCATTTACCAAAGGTTAGTGCAAGCGAGACGGTCGTACAGACAATCCATCTCGTTCGACGAAACCACCACCAACACTCTCTTTTTGGTGGTGCGAATGGGTGCCCATATAGAGATGAGAGATATATGTGTTTTGTGTTTCGGTGGTGGTACGCTCCTTTCCTTTTCACCATCACCCCACAGAGTTTCATTCATAAAAACCCCGGCGAGCGGTGGGAAAACCAGTTCCCAGAGCTCAGCCCCCTCTATATGGTCGCTTCGACCAATGGGATTACGGCCGGGCCTAACCTATAATTAGAGCGATGGCCGCTGTGCGAGCGAGATGGCAGGCGGCACTCGGGACACGTGCCCCTCTCGCCATCTCTTTCCGCCCTTCCGGCGGCCCTCTCTTTCAATCGCGTGCCTGCGTGGAAAATTAAAACCCAAACTCAAACCCAAAACCCAAAAACAAATGCAGCAGGCCCAACTATCTTCAATTAAATGTTCGCCTATGTTGATTTCCCAGAACTGACTAGCTAGCTAGCTAAAAAAAAAATGGGTAAAAACAAAAAAGGGTATACAAAATAAAGAATAGAAATCCACGCAAAATGAAAAATTGTTTTCCATTTCTACTTTTCGGTCCTATCGGTGGTAGTTATCAGTTATCAGAGTTTTAGGCACAAAAAAAAAAGTCACCGGTAAAGTGGTGTGTTTTTACCCCGAAAACAACTGAATTAGGGGTAAGGGAATTTGGTCAGCTTTGCGGGAAAATACTAAGAAACTTATTTTCCACAAGCTTTGCTCCCAAAAGTAGACTACCTTTGCACTGGGACACTTTAAGCAAACCTAACTTGACCAAATTATGAAGTGATCTATGAACTATAGAAATAAAAGTTCTATTATAAGCAGAGTTATTAATTATATTTCTGAAATTTCTTATAGGTACATTTATTATCTTCAGCTCATTTTCACTTTTATTTCTTGACATAACAATATTCCTTAACAGAAACACTTATCATTTCTTTAAAAGTTCAGAACTAAGAGATTATTTAAAATACTTATGTAGGTCAAGCCTAAAGAAAAGTTGAAGAAAAGCGCAGGCAATCTAGAAAACAATTAATCATATCTGTTTCACTGCCTAAAGATATTATAAACGTGTTAAATTCTTCCTTCTTTTGAAGATTATTTCCTTTCATTAATATAATCTTAAAACATTAAGGCCTTGAGACAATGGAAGATTTTTGACGAACTGTTTGAATTTAATTAAAAGCGTCTTGGCAACCATACCATAATTTAAATGTTCTTAGGATATACCATTCTTAGTCTGCAAAACATATTTCTCCGTGCTATAAATATTAAAACTATTACACCTTGGGAACCTTAAGATAGATGAGTAACAGGATTGACCCATGTCGCTCCACTCAATGAGATTTCGGGGACCAAATCCAGATTAACCCGTGCCACTTGGCCCTCCCACAGCTGGAAGCTGTTGCATTTTTGGGCTGCAGCTGAGAAGCGGGCTAATTGAACCACACCCCCCGTACCGCCCCGCCCCTCCCAGCCCCTCCTCACCACCACTGGCCGCCTTATGCAAACAAAACGCCCAGACAGCCGAAAAACGACAGCCCCTGAAAAGCTGAAAAGTCCAACAACTGCGGACTGTCGATGGAGGTGGATGATGTGGATGTGGATGTGGATGTGGAAGTGTGCCCAGCACAAGTCGCCTGGCCGCGGGAAATTCTCTGCACAGCGGGAAAATCAAAAGGCTATATAGTCCGACAAAAAAAAGTTATAGATTTAACAACATAAATGAAATGGGTCTTTGGCTAAAGGTATAATAGCTTCACATTTCTTATATAGTCCACATATTCCCTTATAGTAAACCTACTTTTAATACTAAGATTTAAAATTAAAATGCCTATAAATTACCATAAATTTAGATTTTCCAGTATAAAATTTTTGTGCCCTTATTGGATATTTTAAAATATACATTATAAACTCTTTGTTATAATCTTAAATAGAATTTCGGTTGGAGAAAATTTAAAAACAATACGAAGAGCTCAAACAAAATCAAATTACAATGTTTTACATAACCGTTAAACCTATACAACCTCTTTCATTATATGTATACTTTTTAGTATTTTTTAAATAAATACATTTAATTAAAATAGTATTAGAATATAAATTATGCATGGATTTTGAGTAGTATTATTGATTACTGTTTAGTTTTTCAACACTACTGCGATAAAATATGTAAGCTATTTTTTTTTTGTTTTTTCTAAGCCCATGTGATTTAATAACATTTGTTATTTAATCGCCTCCAAGTTATAGATTTTTTTTCAGTGTTGCCAGGAATGAGGGCTTCCATTTCTAGCCCTGGAGTAAGTTGGCCAATTCTGGTTTCTTGCAGTGAGTGGAGTTTGGAGGGACTGGGGACTCCGACTCACGACCCTGCTGCAGGACAAATGCAACACATTAAGCGGTGGGCGGCGGGTGGTTTAGGTGGGTGTTGGGCGCTGTGGGCGGAGTGGGCGGGGCCGGGGGGTGTGCACAAAGTCGCTGGCAAGGCCAAGCAACTTCCTGACTCCCCATGGTCATGGAGTTGCGGTTGGACCTCATCAGCTGGGCAAACTGATAAGCCTGACTGATTGCACCGGGGCATCCCCTTTTCCCCATTTCCTTCTCTTTCGCTGAGATTCATGCGAGCGAATCAGCTTTCTGCACTCGACCTCTCTGTCTCACCGGACACATGACTCTCTCTTTCACTCCCGCACAGGGTGGTCTGCCACGCATTTTCCCGCCGCTTTTCCGGCCCCCATTTCCCCCACCACCCTCGACTTTCCACTTGTGGGTGGTTACCTCTCGGCATTGTTGCCTTTTTTGAGTGGCTCTGATTGCCTCACATCAAGTCGATACATGTGTAAAGAGACAGTGGGGATTGGCTAAGATGAAGAGAATGGGTAATCCCTTGATAAGACTTAGATTATCTTAAGACTAACAAGGTCTTGTAACTGAACAACAGGTTTCTTTAACTTGAAAGAAATTTAATATTAATTGTAATTTAATTAAAACAGAGACAAATATAAGGATTTTAGGACGACATTATAATGTTTTTAAAAGAGATAAAGACAACTCAGTTTTCAAAAAATATTGAAAAGGAATGGTACCAATATAAAATGCTTAGAACCAATGAACTTGTAATAAAATTCCCAAATAAAGGGCTTACAATAGTAAAATCTAATTTAATGTGTTGAAATTAATTCGAATCGTAAGAATATTAAATATATTTTTATAACAAAATTGTTTTAGATAGCATTTATTTTTAAGATCCAATAAAATTAATATTTTAAAGCTTAGTTCTAGTTAACCACCTAACTAAAAACCTTAAAAATATCGTGTTAAAATGTTAGTATCTATTTAAGAAATAGGTCCTTAGCATTTTTCCTAAATCTAATCTTATTTTAAAAAGTATTTTGTTGTACTTTTTTTCTGGAATCGTTTTTAATATTTTAGACCATATCATGAAGTCTCAGTTTTTTTGATAGATAAATAAAAAAAAGTTCTAAGCATTTTTCCTAAATCTAATATTATTTTAAATATTATTTTGCTGCACTTTTTTCCTGGAATCTTTTTTAATATTTTAGACCACTTCGTAAGCCCTCAGTTTTTTTGACAGATGTTCCCTGTATGTTTTAAGCTTTACTCTTTGACTTCAAGCACGACTTTATTTACGATTTCATTAATTCAATGCACGCACTGCTCGAAATCGTTGGCGTTCTATTTCTCCTCGGTGTTTTCTAACTCCCTCGGCAATTTTGCCAACTTCATTTGGGGCGTGGCCCATTTGCGGGGAGGTCCTCGACGAGGACGAGAAGGAAAACGAGGACTGGAGGTCCTGGCGATGATTTGCACTTTCGTTCATTGTGCCTGTCAACAATTATAATGACACTCTTATTGTCAGCCATTCGAGACTTTCAGCTTTCTGCTTCGCTTAATTAAACCATTTTGCAATTTCGCCAAAGTTCTGCTGCCACGCCCCCGCGCCGCCTGAATGGCCCTCAAAGTGGCAGTCGTCGGTAGACGCGACTTTTATGCATTTAATTAAAAATTAAATTTTTAATTGCACTCAGTCGCTGGTGATTTTCTCCCTTTTTCCCCGGCTCGTTGTTTTCTGTATTTTTTATGCTTTATTGCGCTTTTTAATTAAATTGTTTGCAACACCCACAAAGTGACAGGCGGCGACAGGCTTTAGTTTTAATTTCACTCAGCTGATGATGTTCTATCGCAATTAAATATCACATTGAGATGATATAATCCAGTGGTATAAAATTGCCAAAAAGTGGTCCAAATTGTGTGATTTATGGGTATAGAATGAAGACTAATTTATTATAATTTATATTACTCATCAACAGAAATTAACAAATTTAAATGATTATTAATTGGAACATTTAGAACATTTAAAATAGATATATTTATATATCAAACAATCCCCAGAAACCCATATAAAATTCAAATCACTGCAACTATCCCCTTGAATTGCGTTCGATGAATGGGAAACTTTTAGTGAAATTACACCATTAGTGAGTATTTATTTGGTGGTTGACTTTTCGCTCGAATCAAATGGATTTCATTGCGAACGTATTGGGGGCATAAAATAAAAGTAACCCCCGAGAATGCAGGAACTAAAACTACTCGAGGCTATTTTACGGATATCAAAATACAATTCAGACAAAAACCATGGGTGGAGAAGGGGGCACACCAAAGGGGCAACCAAACCCCTGGGCCTCATGAATGCGAATGTAAATGTTGTTGGCAACGCGGTTAAAGTTGTGGTTGTCTCTCTGGTGCTTGAGTAAAAGTACAAGTTATGCGTCAAAACAACGAAAGCAGCCAAGAGCAAGAGGATATGGCGTTGGGAAGGAGGTTTCCGAGGGGTTTTTGGGGAGTCCAAGTTCGTTCCTCTAAATTGCTAGGCGAGGGCGTGGCCCAGAATCGTAAATCACTTTGAAGTGGGTCGTAGACGTCCGAGCTGCGTTCCAGACAACAAAAAGCAACAGCAGCAGACACTGCGAACCACGAACCCCGGACACCGAACGTCGAAACCCCTGGCTCTACCCCTGGTAACCCCCTTCTTTTGCGATGCCCCGCGGCGACAGGAAAAAGCACGCTAGGCGCTGCCAAAGCTGCTTATCCTGACACACGGTAGCCGTTAAGTGTCCAAGTCAAAAATAAAAAAAAAATAAGAAACCAAAAAAAAAAAAAAACAGCGGAAGGAAGCGAAGATAATGCCTCTCGTTCGGCATCGATCGGGGTTGCAGGCAAATCAATCAGCAAATTTATTGATATCACTCATCACCCCGAAAAAGTTTTGCCTTCCTGCCCAGTTAATAACAATAATTATTCAGCAAATTAAGTCGCACGCATCCAGAAAGTGCAGTCTCGCCAGGAGAGCAGGATCATGATCATGTCCAATCGATCTTGATCTGCAACGTCGTCTCGGTGTTGATGACTTGTCTTAGCCAAAGATCAGGCCTCGGGGGATTTTCAGACACTTTATCGAAGGTCCGGCAATTTGACTGTAACGCTAAGTGAGATGTGCCAAACTCACTTGGCCAGATGTGAAATTTAATCCCAAGTAATAGACCAGTAGGGGTTCGGGTGTTCCAATGTGATAAGGAAAAGGAAACTTAAAGAATCCCGAATAAGATAATCCTGAATATCTTAAGCTGATAAGAAAAAGTAAATAATTTATTAGAGATTTTCTAAAATCAAAGTTATAATTATGATTACTAATATAAGCTAGAAAACATTTTGCTAAGGATCAGGTGAGCCATACCATCCCGAATAATAGAATAGGTTCGGGTGTTCCAATGTGATAAAGAAAAGGAAACTTAAGGAATCCCGAATAAGATAATCATGAAAATCTTTAGCTGATAAAAAAAAGTGAATCATTTATTAAAGATTTTATAAAATCAAAGTTATAATAATGATTACTAATATAAACTAGAAAACATTTTACTAAGGATCAGGTGAGCCATACCATCCCGAAAAATAGAATAAAGTAGGGGTTCGGGTGTTCCAATGTGATAGAGAAAAGGAAATTTAAAGAATCCCGAATAAGATAATCGTGAATATCTTTTGTTGATAAAAAAAAGTGAATCATTTATTAAAGATTTTCTAAAATCAAAGTTATAATAATGATTACTAATATAAACTAGAAAACATTTTACTAAGGATCAGGTGGGCCATACCATCCCGAAAATGTTTGCAATAGTGTCAATAATAATAAATATATTATGTCTAAAAGTAGTATCCTTAAGAACAGTTAAAACACCTAACAAACTATTTATCAATAATCCAAAGTATATTATACTAACCAAACCATCTTTATAAAAAGTATTCTTAAGTTAGGTAAAATCTGTAACCTAAAATATATTTAGCCCACCAAACAATCTCTATAAAAAATATCCTTACGATCAGTTAGAAAACCGAACTGTTTATCAAAGTTAATGTCAAGCGTTGGGATCTTCCCACCGTAAACGATGGTCTTAGATGAGATTTAATTTGCGGGCGATTTAATAGAGCTATCAAAGTGAAATCTCCAAAAGCTGGAGGTCCTCCATGGAGGAGTGGGGGGGGGAAGAAATGCGCAATCAACGCCAACATATTGTACAATACTATACATAAATTCCAGGGTAAGGCCCAACTTACCATATAATGACTACCTACCTTGATTACACACTCCTCCAACTCCGATTCGGAACCCCGACTCCAATCTTTTGGAGCGAAGAGTGTTGAGGGTGTTGCTTAAGCTCCCCGATGTTGTTGCTCCTGGGATGCTGCATGCCCCAAACCCAAAACCTGTGTTTAAGCTGAAGAGGGTGCCAACATGCGGCGACCCAGGAGCCCAGGGAACCCAAGGAACCCAAGGAACCCAGGGAACCCAAGAGACCCCGAAGACACCCAACTATAACCGAAGAGAAACCCAAGAGAGCTGCGTGCCAACTGACGACGCCTGATTGCTGGGATCTTGCTGCTGTGCCCGCTTCATTGCACTTAATTATTGTTATTTATTATTTTTATATTGTTTTGATGAGATGTTCAGCAGCATGTTGACGAAATGTCGAATTTGCAAATTGTTTAAATCAACTGACGTATAGAGTGGCGCTGCTCTTTCTCGTCCCGCCGCATATAATAATTGATCGATTGCAGGCTCAGGGCGTTTCTTGTGAAATTATCATAATTAGACTAAATGCCCGGGCTTTTGCCTTTGCTTTTTGCTGGCTGTTCATGCTCTTGCTGTGAAAACTGGGGGCTACCGATGGCCATCCTTTTTTGACACTTGCCACCTTTTATTGATGGCGCCCCAGGAGGAAGCCGAAAACAGATTTGCCATTTGTCGCATTTAATTGCATAATTGCCGGCAATCATCTATCCATTCTTAAATGCCATTCGATTTCAGTTGAATACCAGTGGCAAATTAAGCGAATAATATGCCAGGTAATGTTCAACTATCTATTTCGGATTCCGAATTCAAATTTAAACTGCCGCTCATATATCAGAAGGAAGCCAACAGTAGCGGCAGTAGTGTCAGGGAAAACTAATGGGAAATGGAAAATGGCAAATGGAAAATGGAAAAGTGGCCCAGGCGCTGGTCAAACCCGTTTACTTGGAGTCCCAGTAATTTCTGTATTTCTCTTTTTTTTTATTTCCCATTGCCTGTATTATTTTTTTTTTCTTTTTTATTTGGCGCGTCCACACAATTAATTACACAAAAAAGTCGGCAAAAGTCCGGGACCAGACCGTAAAAACATATATATATATGTGTGTATATAGAGTCGGGGTATACGAAGAGATACATTTTTCTTCTTACAGCGCAACCTGTAATTATCGTTCGATACAAATCGAAAAGCGAGAGACACAAAACAATTTATTATTGTGAATTAATAAATTTTATTTTTCATTTTTGCCTCCGCTTCCTTCCAGTTTCCTTTTTTTTTTCTGTGTCTTTTCTGTATTTTTTTTTTTCGAATTTTTTACCTGTGTATCTGCGCTTGTGGGTCTGACAAGGCGCATATATCTTGGGCATTATCTTGTCATACGATCTGGCAGCGGCATTAAAATGCTAAAATGCGCAAAAAAGAGGAAAAAAACATGCCAAAAATAATGGCTAACGAAAAATTAGCAAATGGATTTTGACTCTTTGACTCTGCAATAAAAGAGAAATTTTTACGTAATTCTTTTCCTACATTTCTAATTCGCACATAAAAAAGTTTAAGTTCGTTTTAATCACCCATTAGAAAAAACTTGTTAGCGTTTTCTGCGAAAGTCTTTTGTGTTCAGCTCGTTTGGCATCTCTTTTCCAGTTGCCTAAATTTAACATTTTATTCGGGTGCGGGGAAAATTCATTACAAAGATTACGCATACGCCGTGTTGAATGTTTATCCTGGTAGAATCCAAATGGGGCGTGGCATTCCCCTTTTTTATATTTTTTATGGCAACAACAAAGGGAAACATTTAATGAAGTTTCAATAAAAACGAGAGAAGACCAGAAGATGGAAATAAACACACACATAAAAAAGGGGAAAATAAAAAATCAAATAAAGAAATCAACCAACAAACAACAAGGAGCGTTTGCTGATGACAATGACAAAATAAAAATGGGAAATGTTAAATTGAAAGTGGGAAACGGGAAAAACGGGACAAACGGGGGTGCTATGCAGTTAGCTCCTAGGAAGAGTTTTCCCCCGACTTTTCCCACCAGCCGCCTCGATTGAAATTAACGCAAAAAAGGCGTGGCCTCTGCCGTTGTGACAACAACAAGAGCTGGGGCGGTGGGTGGGTGGTGGGGTGGTGCGCCCAGGGAAAAGGAAAACACAACCGCCGATGTGCAATAAACAAACAGCCAAGACCAACAACAACAAAGGGGTTGGGCGGTGGGCGGTGGTGGGCCCAGGGGGTGGTGTTTTTCGGTGTTTGGTGTTTTGTGGGGTTTTTAACGCTGCCTTTGACTGCCACTCAATTAGTTTTTATTGCGCTGTCAGCAAACTAAGCCTAAAAAAAAAGAGAAATGGGGCAGTGCGAGTACTACGGGATCTACCTCGTTTTGTCAGCTCATAAAAATGTCACAGCAGCTAATTAAACGGAATGAGGGAAGGTGCCCTGTGTTGTGACAGCTGCCCGGCCAAAAGTTTGACAAACAGCCTGGTAAATCGTTAAAAAAAAAAGAAAAAACGAGAGAAAGGAAAACGAAGATCTCCAAACGAGATCCCCGAGAAAATCGTAAACCGAAATCCGATGATTGACAGCCCCAACCCGGTACCGATCGCATGCCAGACAAAAAATACAAAATAACACCCATTTTCCCAGCCCACCGGCTAATCACCTGTTCCGAGTGTTGCGCAAATTGATTTTCATTAGCGTCCGACTAATTAATTGGCCCAAACGAACGAGCCGCGCCAGCCTCTCTGATTAATTTGCATGTCGATGGGGCTAATGCCACATAAGCACGGTGAGAAAAATAGATCTTTCCATCGTGGGACCACCACAGAAAATTATTAAGAAATTTTGAATATCATTTAAAGGATTTCTGCATTACTAAAAAAATAACTAAATTAAATAGCCGCTTAATTTAACGAATCAAGGACGTACACATTACTTCATTGGCGCTAGTATCACATGAACACGATTAAAAATATAGATCTTTCCATCGTGGGACCACCACAAAAAATTATCTAAAAATTATGAATATCATTTAAAGGATTTCTGCATTACTAGAAAAATAATTGAAATTAATAGCTGCAAAATTTAACGAATTTAAGACGTACACATTACTTCATTGGCGCTAGTATCACATGAACTCGGTAAGAAATATAGATCTTTCCATCGTAGGACCACCATAAAAAATTATACAACAACTTTTGAAATCACTCAAAGGATTTCTGCATTACAGCCAAATTCAATAAAATACAAGAGTATTCATTTCGACTACAATAATGCGACTTAATACGGTAATAAAATTGTAACCACAAAAATAACATATTAAATAAATGTATCAAACAAAAATGTTTAATATACATATGATACATTTTTATGATTTCATTTTTTTTAATTGCTAGATTTTTTGCTCTCACCAGGAACCTTAAAAATGATTTACTTATAATGTTTTCAGAGCCACTTGTTTAAATGTAGTCTATGGGCTATGAGTTGATGAACTCAGTTTTAAGCTGACTTCCAATTAAATTTGCCGCTTAATCATTAGCCCCACAATTATATATAACGCATATATACAGTAATATATATAAATCGAAAAGTGGGCGTTCCGAAAAGTGAGAAAAGTCCAATTCCAGCAATAAAAACCGAGCCATTATTGAATGATATTTTTTTGGCTTCTTTGGCTGATGTTTGTGGCATTGCTCTTTTTTTCTTTATTTTTTTTTTTTGCTCTTTTTCACTTTTCCACCTCTCCAAATATTTTTTCCGTTGTGAAATTCAAAACTCGGCCGAGTGAAATTTCCATGTCAAAAGCGGCCTGGCCTCCACCCCATTGGCCATGCTAAATTTTCGTGATGCTGCGAAAGTCAAATATAAAGCCGAAAAAAAGCCAGCAGAAAACTTCAAAACGAAAAATGCCGACAGAGAGTGAAAAAAAGAAAAAAATCGAGGGGAAAATATGCTGAAGAAAAGAAGCCAGGCCAAAACGGGTAAAAAAAAAAGAATGTAAGAGCCGAAACATTTTCGCAACGCTCTCGAAAAACCTAAAGACGACGGCATTATCCAATGTCCGACTGACTCAGAAAGGGGAAAGGGGTTTAGAGGGGTTTATGGGGGTCCAAAGGGGGTCCAAAGGGGGCCTAAGGAGGAGGAGGTCTCACCTGCCTCAATCCGCAATCCCCAATCCCCAATCCGCAATCCTCGATTCGAGGCATCTGCATCTTTAACCTCGACGACTTGACGACTTTGACTTTTGTTATGGCAGCGCCAAAGTTCCAGAGTTCCCGAGTTCCAGAGCTCCATGGATGAGATGGCATGGCCCACGGGCCCCGAGATACCGACGCGTTGAAGATTTTGTGCCAACCCACTTTTTTTTTTGGTCTCGGAGTCGCCAGTTCCAAGTACCCGAGTCTCTGGCAGACATGGGGCAGACCAGACCTCAAGGAGGCATTCTCCATCTACAAACTGCGAGCTCCATCCATTCGCCCGCTTTCTGCGCTCATTTATTTAACGTTGCCATGAGAATTATTAAAAATTTGATTCGCATAATTTGTGAATTATTTTGTGTCTGGTTTTGAGGTTTTTTTTTTTTGATTTTAGTTTGGGTTTTGGTTTTGCTTTCGGTTTGGTTCTGCGCCTTCAACGCCAACGTTGTCATGGAGTCACCACCTCCTCCTCCTCGATGGAACCTCTAAAAAATGCAACAGTCGAGATTTGCACTTGCCGAAGCTTAACCCTTGTGTCTTAACCCCTTACTGCCACTATTTAAATCGCCTCAGTCTATGTTACGAATTTTGCCTTATTTATTGGGATTTTATTTCAAGCTCTGCAAAAAGGTGACCCAAAAAAGGTGATCCCGATATTATTGTATTGTTCATATTGATATTTTAGATGGAAAGTTCAATGATTAAAAACTAAACAAATCTTATCCAAAATTCAAAGGGTAATACTTTTAAAATTAAGTGGTTTCATTCCTAAAATAATTTGGTTACACTTTTTTAATCCGTATTTTATATTCAAATATACAAAACTCTGGCCTATAAAACAGAATCAATGCTTAGCCTAAAACAGAATAACTAGAAAACTCAAAATAATTTATGTCTTTCATTAATGTGTTAAATTGATTTGTGAAACATTTGTTTTAATTTTTTAAAATTTGTTAAAATTTTTTTTTTTTCGGGGACTGGGACTTTGGTGACCCCGATTCACGATTAAGGGTTAGGAAAATCATGGCTGCCCTTGCCGATTTCCCCGCCGTTTAAATGCGGCCCACACAGAAATCTCGTTGAGGAAAAGCGTTTGCTTAACCACGCGATAAACATTTTTAATGCATAATAATAGCGCAAAACTAATTAAATTGTTCAGTTAAAGCTGAAAGGCGTTTTTTTAATTTCTCTTTCTGGCGAAAAAGCAAAACAAATCTATTTGGCCTGAAAGCGTGCGGAAAGTCGATCAAGGTATTTGATATATATTGTTTTAATGGGTAGTACGGTGAATTAATGAGCCACAAAGGCATTAAAGATTATATTTGCATATTTGGTTTTTACGAGAAATTCATTTTGAATGGGATATATGTGCAATGTACATATAGAACAGAGTTTAAACAAGGACGATACTTACACTTTGAAAATATAGCTTTAATGAATATTTGCATATTTATTTTTTGAGGTGTTTAACTGATGTGAATAGTAAGTGGAAAAAAAAGAAAATATTTATTCTTTTATGTAGAAATAAATAAAATACAAATTTTTGTTAAAACTAAACTTGTTTTATTGGTAATCTAAGGTATTTTTAGGTATAACCATTAAAGTATTGGAGTAATGACTCCTGTTCGGAGTTGACAAAACCAAGGACTCTTCAATCGGGTTTCTTAAAGGACTTTCAATGCATAATTAGGGTGCTGGATTTGGGATCATTAGGTCCGATGGACATTGCCAAAATCGACAGCTGCCTGGGAATCGGAGTCGGAATCGAAAATAGATCATAGAGCTGCGAACTGCGAACTGCAGGTGACCAGAGACTTTGAAGGCAACCGAAAAGTGCAACTCATTAGCTGGACGAAATTCGGTTGCAATTCCTGGAACACCAAAAAAAGAAAAAAAAAAAAAAAGAGGAGCCCGAGAACACGAGCAAATTCATTCAGCAATTGCACTAATTACACAGTCAAGTGGCGCGGCAGTCGGCAGGTCAGTTCATTCATAGGACCGAATCCATTTATCACCCGATGCCTGCTGCGTTTAATTAGCCTTTACCTCTAGAGAATGGGAAAAAAGCAGGAGCAGGAGCAGGAGGCCCAGGGACATGGTAACAATTGCTATGACAAATTGACCAGGGCTGACTGCAAATTGCTGCTGCAGCAGCAAGAAACAATTTTGTAATGAAATTAATTGAACTCCTGCACGGCTTGCTTGCTCCAATTTGGGTAAACGCCCCTCGCCCCCCTCACAGAAAAAAGGAAAAACCCAAGAAAATCTAATAAATGTTTTGTAACCTTGGCCCAGGCAAAAGAGCACCTTTTGACACCTGTTTGTCCTGCGGTCGTAAAAACCGAAGGACTCAAGGACTCCAGACTCAAGTTTTGACTGGCTGTCCTGTGCTGGAGGAACTGTCTACAAATCATTCATCATCGGGGCTCCCTCCTCATCCTCCCCAGCAACATTAACTCAACTCTCCTTTCGCAACTCGACGTTGCTCATCTTTCATATAAATGATTTCTTCGTTTCGTGGTCCTTCGTTCTTCGTTCTGTTTCTCTTACTGACCGACCGCTAACCCATAATTATGCGTCTTATGAAAAGCAATACCAAAAAGAGGAAAAAATACAAAATACGAAATACGAAATACAAAAAAGGGGCAAGTATTAAATAAAAAGGGGCTGCACTTTGGCATTGGCTGCTGCTCCAAAAAATACTCGGAATTTCCAGATACATATATCACTGGGCCGCTCGGCTCAAGGATATTTTAGCCCATGTCAGGAGACGATGGAAAAAAGAATTAAAAACGGAGCAGTCCAACAAATGATCTACCCTCCTTTGCCCCTGCCTACAGGTGCAATTCTTCTAATGCATCTCGGTCCTCGGAAGACAGTCTTCTTCGTGGGAAAAGTTGTGCAGATTGGGGGTTGTAAGTTCGGACAACCCATGACAGGTATCGTAAGTCAGGTCTTCAAGCTTAGGTCAGGGCTGTATTCCAGTATTTGAAATAATACGAATTTAAGAGGAAAACATATTACATTTACTAAAGTTATACTAGGCTGTGTCAAAAACTTAAAGTTTTTTATAAGTGTTCTATTTCAGACTGGAACCCAAAAACTGACTTCTAACTTCCATAACTTATGTTATTGGAAACCGATTTTAAAGTGGTATACCTCTATGAGTTTGTGGATGAATTTTCTAATATTCTACATTAAGATTTCTCTCTTGAAAGTAGGTTAAAACTTTAACCCATTTTCATGTTCCATATTTCCAAGGTTTTCAGAATCGGTAACCAAAACTGCACTTCTAGATACCATAACTTAAGTTACTGGATCCCGATTGAAACGTGGGATACCTCTATGAATTTGTGGTTGAATTCTCTAATATTCTAAATTAAAATGTTTCTTTTATACGAGGGTCAAGATTTTAGCCCATTTTCATGACAGATTTGTTCGAATTCGCAATACCTTTCAGAATGGTGACCCAAAACTGCACTTCCAAATTCCATAACTGGGCTAATTGAATTCCGATTTTGAAATGGGGTACCTCTTTGAGTTTGTGGTTGAATTCTCTAATAATTTACATTATAATTTATCTTTTTTAAGGGGGTCAAAATTGTAGCCCATTTTTATATTGGATTTTCCGAAATACCAAGGTTTTCAGAATGGGGACCCAAAACTGCACTTCAAAATTTCATAACTTGCGTTATTATAATCTGATTTTAACGTGGGATACCTCTATGAATTTGTGGTTGAATTCTCTAACATTCTACATTCAAATGTTTATTTTCAAAAAGGGTCCAAATTTTAGCCCTTTTTCATGTTGGATTTTCCGTATTTCCAATGGCTTTCAGAACGGGATCCAAAACTGAACTTCTAGATTTCATAACTTTAGTTATATAATACCAATTTTAGTGTGGGATACCTCTATGAGTTTGCAGTTGAATTCTCTAATGTTCTAAATTAAAATTGGTCCTTCTATCAAGGGTCAAAATGTAAGCCCACTTTCATGTTCGGTTTCTCCTTATCTATTAGGTTTTTGGCTCTATTCACGTCGTGTGAAAATGTCGATGGAAACTGTGGCTTAGATTTAATTATAATTGATTTTGGTTGCGGCCTCCGCTTGGCAGAGAGTGAAAATCGATTAATGAAGCCCGAAGGAAATTAATAAAAACCATTTTTCGTGCCGCAGATTCGATTCTCGCTGGCCATTCAGAAAGTGAGGGAACCGGGGACGGTGGCGCCACTTTGGGCCGGCGCATAATTAACCAAACAAAGAGCCGCACAAGCCGTTAAAGTGTCGAAGTTGAAGTTGAAGATGAAGCCGAAGTTGAGGTTGAAGCTGGGCTCGAAAAGTCAGTCGTCAGACAGACAAAAGACCGGGCCGAAAAAAGGGAAGAGAAAAAATCACTATTTTGAGAGCCGAAAAAACCAATTCAAAAATGCGGCAAACTACAAAGCCAAAAGAAGAACATGAGGATTGGAAACTGTAACGAAACGAGTGTGTGTGTGTGTTAACCACCTACGTACCGAAATACTAAAAAAATATATAACAAAATTGATCGGAGGCCAAAACGCTGACGATGATGATGACGAAGGGCCGAGAAAGGCTCTCAGGGTCCAGAAATCATTAAGCGTGATTAAAATGCGCGAAAGGATGAAATGTTTTCCCCCTTAGACGAAGGTGAAAGAGCCCGTCTACCGAAAAAAACCAGAAACTCAATCAATATAACATTTTTCACTTTTGTTTTCGAACTCCGAAACTGTGTGGGAAATTAACAAATTTGCTCATTTGATGAGGGTTGGAGAAATGGGCAAGGATTTCGAGGGTTTGACGCCTTTTCGCATTTGATTCAGGGAACTAGCGGAAAACTGGAGATTTGCGTGGGATTTTAAAGGTAAATTCTATTATTTATAATGCTCTATCAAAAATATTATATTTGCTCTTGAAGAAATATTAAATAAATAATAAATATGTTGAACGTGAGTTTGAAATGTCGTCTTGAATATTTGAATTACTTAAAAAACATATTTAATTGCATGATTGAATTGTAAAAATATTAAGATCAAGGAAGAACATTTTAGTCACTAGCCTGTTAGTCATATTTATTTTATACATACTTAGTTTTATGAAAAATAATTTTGTATTTAAGTAAAAAGATTTTAGAATCCTTTAATTGAATGTAATAGTTAAATTTTACGTTTCCATATTAATAATTTATTAAAACCGCAATGCAATTGACAAAAAAATAAATGGATTTATAAATTTGCTTTTATTAGTGTAAGTACCTAATTATATTTTCTTTGACTTACATTTTTTCCATTCTATTTTCTATGGCCATTTTCTTTTAATGTAATAATCACCTAAGAAGTGCACAAGAGTCTTTTTCCAGCTAGTTTTTAATGAATATTAAACGTGAGATAAGAGTGGATGCCAGACTTTTGTGGCACCCCTTCTTTTTAGCGCATCGTACACCCCTTTTCTTCCTTTTTTTGCACTTGGGACAAATGCAAATAAAGCAGCAACTTAAATATATCATTTCTTTGGCTTGTTGCTGTTGTTGTTACTGGCAGCCTGTAATTAGCCGCAGACGTTGCCTGCCATTTGCCATTCGCCATCATCTCTGGACGTTTCCCTGCCCCAGAAAAACCCCCTTGCCCCACGCCCCTGATCTTGGGCCACTGCCACTACTCACTGATAAAAAAATGTAGTAAATGCAAGGATTTCATATTTAATTTATTATATTTATTTATATTTATTAATATATCATATATTGAGGATTTTTTACTTTAAATATGAACATAGTTAAAAGTTAATATAAAATTGTAAGGATTTAATATTTTTTGGTATATTTTGCATCTATTGAGAATTTAATTTACTTTAAATATGAATATAGTAATAGTAAATTTAAATTTGAAAATAATGCTTTCAATGACCTTACATATTTAAAGTAAATATTACTCATATCTAATATTTTGTACCATGATTTTAATATTTTCAAATTAAATCACGAAATTTATTATATTTTCTATTGAACACTGCGTTTATTTAATACAAAGTTTAACACTTCAATTTGCAGATATTTATTTGTACTATTCCATTTCTATCAGTGCTGCCACTCTACCCTTTATTTATTTTTCCCCTGGATTTTGGCATCTACAGCTGCCGGCGCAAGTTTCTAAGTTTTCAAATCCAAGCCAAGACTTTGGGCCAAGTCGCAACTCCAGTCAAGTCAAGTCCATGGCCAAAAGTTGTTGTTCTCTTTCTGGTTTTTGACGTTGCCCGTTTGACCTGCCAACTAAAAGTCCGGACAGGCTGCAGTTCTTGTTTTTATTTTCTTCTTTTTATAATTCTTTTCTTTTTTTATTTTGTAGGCGCAACTCGTAAAAGTCTAGACGTGATTGTATCACGATTTCTATCGCCATTTTTGTTGTATTTTCCCCATCTTCTGGTTCGCGTTTTGCTTCGATTCCCATTTTATTTTTTTGGTTTTTTCCATTTTTGCCAAGAAAAGATTCCTGGGAATTCTTCTTGCGACCGACGAACACAAAATATATAAATTTCTCATTAGGCAAAACTTTAATCCAGTGCGTGGGTCTTGTCGGCCAAAAGAAGAGGAGATCTGAAGCTCCTTAATGAGTTTGTATAAAATATTAGTATGCCAGGAAGCACAAGAAATTCGAACGGTAAAATCAGAAGAACAGGACCTTAAAATATGTTCTTAAAAAATTCCTATAGAACCAAGATATAAGATATTCCAACCAATATTGCCCACTCCATTGTAATCAAACAATCAAATTTGAGTATAGACTTGTGAACCCTTTCAAATCGTTTTCGATTTTCCATTTGAAAATTATTTATGATAGGAAATGCCCCCCGGAGAAAATACATATGTAGAACCTATAGAGAGACTATTATTAAGCATACGCCAAGGGGACTTCAATTAGTAACCGAAAAAAAAAACCCTTTTCGGAAAATACACCACGAAATTTCCCATAATTAAAGGCTTCGATAAAATGTAAATTTAGAGAAATCCACGAGAGGCAAACGGAACCCATTTTGATTGAGTTGTCACGGAAAGCGAAATAAAAGGGGTTCGAGGTTGCCGGAGGCCAAAATAATCATTAATCAATAAGCCGGTGGCAAGTCGACCAGCTTAACCCCTTGGCGGCCATCGCGGAAAACCATGGCGCCATACGATAGTATATACTTTAATTTATACAAATGACAAAATAATTAAAATTACCCAGCCCGGTCGGCTCGAGCGTCAACTAGGCCATATATCATTAGGTTAACAACAATGGACAGTCGACAGACCACCAGAAGCGGGGAAGCGAGAAACGAGGCACGAGCACGAAAGCCCCCGCACCTGGAAATATACATTGTAGTGCCTCTATTTCCCAACCCCCGGTGACAATTTCCATTATTGACAAATTAATTGTCACCTTTTAACAAAATGCAGCCAAGCGGCCACATCGGGGATCTCCTTTTTACCCTCCTCCCGCCCTGCGGCTCATTTCAATAAAAATTACAGTACAAAAAGAACACTTTCTTGGCCATTGTGGCATGGAGTGGCAAAGAAATCACATAATTATGATTAGATCGTCTAGATAGAAGTTCGTAGGTCGCCCGGAAAAGGTAAAGTAAGTGGAGGGAATCGAACTTGTAGATACCCTGTGAGTTCATTTTAAGTTGGTTTATTTATAAGGTGTTCATTTTAGAAAGTCGATATGGAAGTTTAAAGGTCACGCGGAAAAGGTTACCTAAGAAAAGAGAAGCAAGTTAACAAATTAAAAGCCTACATTTAAGTTCGTTCATTTTAGTTGAGTTAATTTCAAGAGAGTTTATTTTTGGTAAGTTCATTTCAAGAAAGTTCATTTTAGGTGAGTTCATTTTATATGAGTTCATTTAGGTGAGTTTTTATTAAATAAAAGCTTCTTGTAAAAACTTTACTCAAGATTTATTGAAGGTGAATTCATTTTAAGGTATTAAATGCATAAATTTAGGTTAGTTCATTTTAGTTGAGTTCATTTCAAGAGAGTTTATTTTTGGTAAGTTCATTTCAAGAGAGTTCATTTTAGTGAGCTCATTTAGGTGAGTTTTTATTAGACACAGAAATGAACACAAAAGCTTCTGGTAAATACTTTACTCAAGATTTACTGAAGGTTAATTCATTTTAGGATGGCGAGTTCATTTTTAGAGGAATTATTTTAGGACGGATTTTAAGAGCACTTAAAAATAATTAGAAACGAAAAAATCTGCTAGGTGCGTTATAATTCTAGACGATGTGGACTTCTTTGCCGTGATTTTCCATGAAGTACCTTAAAGAAAACCTCCACTAAACCGAAACTCCCCTTTGGCATACCCTGGCTCTATTTTCTTCCGCCTATTTTCTGAGCACAAAAAGCGTAAACGCCGAACACGTAAAACTTAGATTAGCGCCTTTTGTTGGCCCACAAGTGTCATTAGTTAGCGCAGGATACGCTATATAGGTATATGCATGTGGAGCAGGAGGTCGCGAAAGGCAGCCGGACTGGAGTTCTAATTAAATAGACACGACAATGGCACGAACCGCAAAGTTAATCATATTTTAATGTTCCATCCAACCCCGAGGACCTCGATGGGTGGGCTGGGTTCCATTCTTTTCCATGCCAAAGGGCCCCGTGGGCTAATTACAATAACAAGGCCGTGGAACTCCCAGCGATACGAAGGTATTGTCATTAGCCAGGACTAACAGGACTATCAGCACTGCGAGGACTTCGATAGCCATCGATGGTTCCTTGCTATCCCGACTTTGACCCCAAGTTCCTTCGCTCAATAATTGAACAGCTAACGGAGTGGAGCTGGAATGTAATTTATCTAATGCAGTCATTAATTTCGTATTAACAAGGTGTGGATGGTAAATTAAACTTGCCAAGGTATGCGACCGCATATACGGAGAAAGAATAATGGAGTGGTAAAGGAAATGAGCAAATTGGGCTACCTTTAAATGGTAAAAGTTTACCTTAGAGAGAAATATAAAAATAAGGACGTATTATAATATTGTTAAATAATAATAAAATTTACACAAATTGGGGATATACAAGGAAACCTTTTTAACCTTCTTACTATGTGAATAATATATTATAATATGTTCTTAAATGGTTTAAGCAAGGTATCCTTAGAAAGAAATATTGATATGTTTTTCATTGCTTTTGCCAAACGATGACCTTTAATTTTCCCTAACTTTATAGAGGAAAGCACTGAAGTGAGTTATAAAAGAGTAACTAGCTGGAAAAATAATTTCCAAGGGAAAATTAGCTCGTTAAAGGATAAGGTTTATGGAGGGGGTAGTGGGACTCTTTGATCCCCAATGCGAAAGTTCGGATTACTCGCTCTTTTTTGGACTCCGCTTTCAATCATTAAGGCCGCATGCCACTGGGTTTCAAGTTCAATTGTCCTTGGGTTGCACTGGCTGCGACCACACCCCCATCGACGCCCATGGAACCACCCATCGAACCACCCATCGAACCACCCATCGAACCACCCATGGACCACCCATCACCACCCATTGAACCCACCCATGCACTCCAGCCTCATCTCACACTTTCGATGAGAGCTGAGCTGAAAGATAAATCTACAAATGTCGCAAACGAATGCCACGTGACCTTTGACACATTAGTGTCAGTTGTGTGGGTGGCTCTATGTGTGTGCGTGGGTTTTAAAACAGAAACCAGAGCGAGAAATCCAAGTCAAAGGACAAACAGCATGACGAGGCAATTTACACAATTGTTGTCAAATTAAAGTGCATCCGCTTCGTTGGTCATTTAAAGCCAAAAGTCGTGAATACCCATCTATTCTATAAAGACACCCCCCGATCTAATGAGCCCGCCACTCTGCCATCATCATGTACGCTTCTCAAAAACAGTTTCAGCCTGATTTGGCCAAAAAAAAAAAGAGGGGAAAGGGAGGAAGGGAGCCACAATGTTGACGTTAATAAATTATAAAACGAAACTAATGACAAAACATATAAATACGAGGAAGGCGGCGGGTGGATGTGGATTTTAGATTTTCTACTGGTTTCGGGTGGTTTCATCGTCTGCTGGGGATTTTAAAATATATTTCCTCGGAGGGGAGGCAAAGCAATTTCAACCGCGTAACGAGCGCAAATTGTTTGCCTCCTGGGAGGCTGTAAAGCTATCTACGCAGGACACGTGACCGGGCTGGAAAACATATTCGATGCATCATCCCCCTGCCCCACGTTTCTTTTTTTTTTTGGGAACCTTTTCCTGATTATTGTTTTTAGCTTTCCACTTACATGCGCCTGGGTCATCAAGCTGCTTTTCAGTGATTTTCAAAAGAAAATTTCAAGTCAACTGTGGAGTTAATTAGTTGTCTGTGGGTTTTCATGGTAGAATTTGTGATGACAATTTTTTTTGTAAGGCGATAAACTAATATTTTAGGTCTCCTAAAGAAATATCACCTAAAAGAATTTAATGTAGATGAATTGAATGTAGAAGAATTTAACTGTCCTTAATAATAATAATAATCTTCTACAGTAGCTACAGTAATTATTATAAAATAACTAAAAAATCTAAAAAAGTATTATTCTATATAAGAAGTTAATGTAACTTTTATCTCCTTAATAACTATAGTTTTAGAGAATTTTATAAAATTTTAGATCTTACTAAGAAATGTCATTTAAGACTCATATTACTTAATTTTAAAGCTTATAAGCTGAATCGATCCATTTTTATGGAATACTTTAAGATTAATAGAAAACTTTTGTTCAAGCTCTGATAGCATTCACCTCAAGTTTGAAGCTCTTTTAGGCTATAAACCAGGATACCTGCACCATTTTACCCTCTGTCCCCCCACCCCATCTCTTTTTACCCTGCTAAGCAATGATTTAATATTACTCATACGCCATGTAAGTTAATTAAAAATTCTTTCGAACATGAAATTAATTTTTGCCGGCGCGTAGCGCATTGCCTCACCTGGCCAGTTGATCTTTCTAGTTGGCTGGCACACCTGCAAGTGTCAGGGCTGCCATGGAGCCCCCTTTCTGGTCTTTCGGAGGAGACGTCGCGACGTCGTCGAGATCCACACAATTCGATAGTGCAAAGTGTGCCGCAAACTTGCACACACACACAGTGTACACACAGCACTCGCAAAATCAAGAAATCAAGCAAAAATATTTTACAACGCAGCAAGAGCTGCATCGGCAAAAAAAAAGGGGGATAAAAAAACCAAAAGAAAAATTATTAAAAAATAATTTCCAGAAATTGCTTGCTCTCTCTCCCTCTCTCTTTCTTTCGGCTCTATCCGTCCTTCTCTGTTGCCGGCGCACTTTATTAGATTTTTATCGGGCCCATGTTTAAAATGACTTGAGGTCTTTGGTATGTGCCCAGCGCCTGTGAGGAGCCTGAAAAAATAAAGAAAAAACAAAACACAAAAAAGAAAACAGAAACTTGCAGCCAAGTTGCAACTGCAGCAGAAAACATGGCCACAACTTCGGCGAGGTGTGGCCAAAAAGTTATCACACAAAATAGCAACGATTTGGGGTCAATGAATTCAGTTAGTGCTTTCTAAAATATTTGTCTAAGGAGCCATGGTCAAAGTCTTCTATGTTAAAAAAAATTACATGCATAAAATGTTTCCCAATTTAGCAGAAAGGTGACCCAAACTTTACGTATAATAACCCATAGCTTGATTTAGGTGAAGCCTCTTTCAAATTGACAAACATAAAGAAGTTAGGAGTTAAGTTATATGGAACATGGAGCTTGGTGACCCCAATTTTTTTTTTATTTGCTTTACCGAAAGATGGCAGATATTTTTCTGGCGGAATATGATCCTTTTCCTTGGAACGCCATAATCAAACTTCTAGTTCTTTTTTTTATTTAAGATGGGGGTCTAGCTACTTTTGGCTGTGGTGACCCCGATTTCGAAAAAAACTAACCGAATACGGCAGAAAGAAATATAAGTTTAAAGGTAAATAGTTCCCAGCGCATTCTTAGTCACTGCTCCATATTTTCCCATAATAACCTCCGTTCTCCAAGAACCTTTTTGGGGGGTTCAATCGTAACTCTCACTCGCTGCCCCGCTATTATCATCTGGTCGAGCTGCATTTATAAGCCATAAAGCGGCGCAAACGCTCGACAAATTGCATTTAAAATGCGAAGAAGCCCAGCGGCCTCATCGACTCACTCGTCGTAATCTACGACTCATCCAATTTGCTGACACCCATCAATCAAAGCATCAAGCTCAAATCGCTGAGTGCTCGGTGGGAGGGGGGCGGAGGACGGAGGGGGCGTGGCCGGGGGGAGGGCGCTGTACAAAATGATCGCCGGTTCATGCGCTCAATTGAGCATTCAATCAATGCGCACGCCCCAACGCCCAAAGAGAGTTTTTATACCCGTTACTCGTAGAGTAAAAGGGTATACTAGATTCGTCGGAAAGTATGTAACAGGCAGAAGGAAGCGTTTCCGACCCCATAAAGTATATATATTCTTGATCAGGATCACTAGCCGAGTCGATCTAGCCATGTCCGTCTGTCCGTCTGTCCGTCTGTCCGTCTGTCCGTCTGTCCGTCTGTCCGTCTGTCCGTCTGTCCGTCTGTCTGTCCGGATGAACGCTGAGATCTTGGAAACTATGAGAGCTAGGCTATTGAGATTTGGCGAGCAGATTCCTGAGCTTCTTACGCAGCGCAAGTTTGTTTCAGTAGAGTGCCACGCCCACTCTAACGCCCACAAACCGCCCAAAACTGTGGCTTCTACAGTTTTGATGCTAGAGTAAAAATTTAAACTGAAATGAATTGTTCTCATCAATACCTATCGATTGATCCAAAAAAAAGTTTGCCACGCCCACTTTAACGCCCACAAACCGCCCACAAACTTCAAAAAACCGTAAATATGAACGCGGATATCTCGGAAACTATCAAAGATAGAGTATTGGGATTTCAGATTTAGATTCCGTAGCCTTGTACGCAGCGCAGGTTTGTTATGCGAATATGCCACGCCCACTCTAACGCCCACAAACCGCCCAAGCCTGTGGCGCCCACAATTTTTATGCTAGATAACAAATTTTAACTGAAATGTATTGGTCTCGTCAATACCTATCGATTGATCCAAAAAAAAATTTGCCACGCCTACCCTAACGCCCACAATGCTTAAGTGTGTCTTCCGCCGGTAGGTGGCGCACTTAAATCTCGCTTTGCTGCTTGCATATCTCCATTTCCCTTTGGTCCCTTTAGCTGAGTAACGGGTATCTGATAGTCGAGGTACTCGACTATAGCGTTCTTCCTTGTTTTTTATTGTATTTTTCTCAGTTGTTCGACTCTGTGGTTTTGTTTTTTTTTTTTTTTTGGCTATCCAGCAGCTGGCACAGTAGTCGGACCTAGCGATGAGCACGTGAAAGGGTCGTGAGAGGACCAAATATAATCGTGGGCCAGTAATATATTAAATAAATTATGATGGTTTCTATGATAGAATATGATAAACTTAGGACCAGTAAGTTAGGGATTAACAATAACACTTATCTTTTTATTTAACAACACTTCTTGAAGCCGTTCAATACAATTTATTTTATTAGGGATACTATCCTCCAGTTACAGTGGCTTACAATGAGTTGCGACTGGTTGACTTATAGTGATGGAACAAACATTTGGCGCCCAACGTGGGGCCCAAAGAAGCCCCCACTTTTCGTGTCACGCGGCCACCGCCGACTAGTGGTTTCCTATGGTGGCACCACCATCTGACATTCAATTAAGCCGCACGAAGAAAGCGACGGCTGTCTGCAATCTGAGAGATCTCCGGTGGGTGTTGCACTTCAGTGGTTCGATGGTGCGCCGCTTCGGTGGCTCAATGGCTCGGTGGTTTGCTGGATCGCTGGCTGCTGCACCGCGCTGCACCTGTACACATAATTTGCCTATTCATGTATCGACGGCATCGGCATCGGCGTCGGCGGCTTTTGAAATCAAATTAACAGCCGCAATAACAGCCGATTTCTTGGAGAAATCCCACCGTTTTCTGTCCGGTCATCTTTACATCAGCAGTTTTTTGGTGCGCGAAACTTAAAAGCATTTTGAGTGCGTCTTTAACAGAAGCCCGATCCCCGCGCTTGTTGATTGATGTCAAGTTAAAAGTAGCAAAAGCTACGTCCAGGCGGTACCTTATCTTTTAAAGATCAACAATGCCGTCATCGTCGTCCGGGATTATTTCCCAAGCCCATCTCCTGGACTTCCGTCAAGGTCGCCAAAATCCGCATGGATTCGGAGGAGAATAAAGGAGCACTTAATGCCCACTCTTTTCAGATTTTCCCTATTAAATCTTCTTCGGTTAGATCAAGTTTTGCTAGGCCCAAGAGTAATAATCTTAAAAAATAGGAGATATACCCAACAAGAGTAAATAAGCCATAGGCCTTATAATTACTCCACATTAAATTCAAAATTACTCTTTAAAAATCAATTTGCTAAGACTAAAATCATTAAACTATTACAACCATCAAATGCGATTACTTACAGCATTGCCTCGAAATTCGCATGTGGTCTACAGTAAGCCCCTGCAAAGTGGCACACAACTTGGATGACTGGCTGGCTGACTGCTTGGCTGGCAAAGGAACAAGGGCCTCCTGGCCGCAGCTACTTATTTCTAAGAAATAAAAACCGCCTGGGCGTGTCGCCTCCGCCTGAACCGCCCAGGAATCCAGAATCCAGCCCAGGAATATTCCTGGAGTCTCGAAAAAGTTGAGGAATTGAGGAACTGAGGGGTCTGAGTCGAAAAAATGGGACCTGGTCTCTCGGTTGGCTGGCATCGCTCAGTTCAGCACAGTTCAGCTCGCTTTGATAGGCCTCTGTGGCCCTTTGGCACTCATGCGCGCCACTTTCAATAAAACACCCACTTTTCAGGGCCGATCCCTCCCCAACGTCTTGTATTTTGGCAACCGCTCTCCGAAAATGTTCGCCGCAAATCAGTGGGAAGATACAAAAAAAAAAAGGAATAACGAAAAAATGGCACAGTGAATGAGCAACCCTTTTTAGATTAACTGCTTACGCACTTGGCCAAGATGTGGGCGGTGAGGGCCCAGCTTTCGCTTTCTATCGTCATTGAAAACGAATCGGAAATACTCTGGACCTAAGTAATAGTTAGAAAAAACGACCATGAAACATTTTCCTAAGTTTTATAAAGCTACCAAAAAAGTTGAAAAATAGTTATGGCCGATTGACACTTGCTTAACTAACGATTAACTAGCTGGTTTTATTTTATCTCCATATCTGTTAAATTTTATATTTTCATTTTATATGTAAACTTTCAATATTTTGAGCTGACGAACCTTTTTTTGTGTTCCTAGAATATATTGATTTATTTGAGCCAGTGCCATAAGTCCTTAACCATTTGTCAACTTTTTTCTACCATTGGAATTGAAAATGTGGTTACAATATACATATTTAATAACTGAATTTTTATTTTTAGCCAGAATGTTTATAATATGTGAATTATATAAAATTTATCAAGATATTTGTAGAACATGAAAGTTTATTCCACTTTTTAGTTTAGGTTAAAAAATTGCATTTATATCTGAATATTTTAAGAGCTTAATGACTTTGAGATCTACTGCTTTATAATAGCAGGTTTTAAATGACATTTTATAATTTTAAATTAGTTCAAACCATGTTTTTATTATTTGTTTACCTCTATCAATATTTTTCCCAATTCAATTTTTTTCTACTACAAGAAAAACTTTGTGGTGGGTCAAACAAAAACTTGAAAACCACTATTTCCGCATAAGTTTTCTAACTTTTTAGTAACCACATCGATTCGAGACCATCTTATATGCAAGCGACCTTATTTTCTCCCTTTCTCGAACATGTTGAGGGATCCTTTCTGAATCGACGATGGAGCGCGTGTGTGTCAAGCGAGTTGAAAAATGGGTGTCAACGCATGAAAAGCAACAAACAGTCATTTTGTGTGCTGTGAGGCAGGATTAAAGAAGGGGGTAAAAAAAAAAGAAATGGGTGAAGAGTTGGGGGGCTCAGGACTTCAAAGAGTTGGCAAACTCAAATAACCCAGAGCAGGACCAAAAAAGGGTTCACGAAATTGCCGGCGACGGCGTCCATTCATTTGAATGCACAGACGTTCGACTGATTTTGCGTTTTGTGTTCCAGGATGTGCGTGAGCAAAAAGGACTCAATGGATGGGGCCGGGCAAGGACTCGAGCTCTCCTTCCCGCCCTCCCCCCACACTAATGCTAATGCGAGAATGCAGGCAATTGGAAAATTTATTCAATTGCTGGCAATTCAACTAAATCACTCATTGGCTTTATTATGTGCGCCTAATTTAAATACACGCGCTGTGCTCTGTGACTTTGTCGCAATCACCAAACCGAACCGTGCCACCCAAAAACCTCCCAAAATAAACCACCCACGCATTAGCATCGGGCTTCAGCTTTTCAGCTTTGGTGGAAATAATTCGAAAATTGAAATTACTTTGTCTTCGGCGGCTTGATTAAAGGCATATTGCGCCATCGTCAGTCGAAAGGAGTCGACGGCGTCTGCTGAGTCAGCCAAGCCATTCAGGCAATTCACAAAATAATTTCGAGAACGAGGAGCAATTCAAATGGTTCATTTGGCCATAAAGAACCCAATGAAGTCGTTTCATTCAGGTAGAAAAATGAATATGCAAATATCTATAGGGTGGTCACATGCTCGAATGCCTTAAATAACTTTAATCAACACTACTTTTTATTTAAAATTGCTAGAATGCATTGAAACTTTTAATCATCAGTACTTTTTATTTAAAATTTATTGGGGCCATTTCTTAAGGTTACTTTTCAAAGACCATAGTTAATGCAAATTCTTATTAAAAGTTTGTAGAGTTTGTTGTCATCTGAAAAAAAAAGCTGATGGCATGTGACACTTACCAACACTGTTTTCCGTTTTTATTTTATACCAACTGCAAGAGAAAAGTTAAATTCTCAAATCCTAAATGCTAGACATCTTATATTAAATTTTGTTACCTAATAAAAAGGATATTAAAATAGATAGTATTGACCAACACTTTTTAAGATATGGTCGACAGTTATTTATGTTATTCTTATTCAGTAATCAAAACAAGTGGATGATGAATTCTACGCACTTGCAGAAAATCGTTAGCAATTTGTTGTTGTCTGAAAGAAAAGGGATACAAATGTTGTCATTTACCAACACTTTTTGCAATTTTACCTTTTAACGTCGATGTCCTTGGTAAAATAGGTGGACCTAATCCCATTTACTTACGCACCAGTTACTTGTAAGTGATGAATTCTGCACCTTCTCCAATTTCTTGTTATCTGACAAAAATGGGATACAACAAGTGTGCATTTACCAACACTATTTTGAGGGATTGTCCCTTTGTGTTGTATTTTGCCTTTTTTTGTTTTTTTTTTTTGCTTGGCCCTGCCCTACTCACATTTCAATGTCCAAACGGCAGCCCAGGGAAGACACATGAGAACCCGAGTCCAAAACGGAGTGGGAACCCTTTTCCTTTATAACATGTCGGCTATAATTCCCGGGCTCTGACTAATGCCGTGCAGAAACAGAAGTAAAGACGCTGGATCTTACGAATGAGAGCAAGAGCAATGCTAAAAATATTTCAAATACGATAAATCAGTTGCCATTACACACGCGGCCCGGGCCAAGTAAATTAGCCCAGGGGCATGAAATATTTCAACTTAATATTTTCTTTTCCTACATTTTTGTGCCTCTTGACTGTTGCTGCTTCTGCTTTTGCTGCTGCTGCTGCTCGATAATTATAGACTACAGTTAACAGGCCACATAAAGCATAAAATGGCATTTCATATGGGAGCATAGTATGGAGCATATATATGCGGCAGACGTTCGGGCAGCTGGGCTAAAACTTCTTTCTGCCATGTCAATTGATATGAAATATAACAAAAAAAAAAAAAAATAAAGAGAAAGAAAAGGAAAAGGAAAGGAGGGCGAGTGCTGACATGGTGGATCCTAAGATTGGGTTTTTGGAGTGCCCGGTGTACCTGGGAAAATCGAGTAGACTTCCCGTCAGGTGTGGCAGGATTTCGCAGGCCGAAGGGTCGCCCCCTAGAAATCCGATCGGTTGGCTGGGCTAATCAATGCCAAAAACGATACCAGATTGCATCCCAATCGCAATCGCAATCGCATCAAATGTATCTCATTCCGCAAGTGCGCACAATGCGACATACGACAGGATGTGTCAAGGATATCCGCTGCCGCATAAGTCTCTCATATTCAACGCTATTTTTCTCTGTTTGCATTTAATTTTTCCGCTCCGGCAAGATGATAAATGCGATCCGCCGAAATCGCATACAACATTCATTGCCGGCGGGGGGAGGTGTCGCCGTACAGGAAGCCCGAGCTTGACACATGAAACGTCCTGTTCGATGAGGGGAAAAGGAAGAAATAGAAACAATTTGCGACAGGACATCTTCATACGAAGTTTGTATGCTCTTCTAGGGTTTCTTTTTAGGAGTTACCGAACCGAATTTTAATATTTTTGCTCATATAATAGTGGTATATACTTTACAGCAGGTTAGACAATAATATCTTAAGTAAAAAGCCGAGTTCGCTTAGTTATTTACAGTTTGGGTGTATTTTATCAACCAGATTTTCCTTAAAACAGCTTTAGTTAGAGTTAAGAACCCCGCATACCAAATTTCCTAACCCTATAGAGACTTAACTAGACTGAGATCAAAATAACTCTTTAACGTTATACCATTTTATTTCTAAAGCTTAAGATTTTATTACCCTGGCTTTTCTTGCAACACTTTTAAAAATTACTTAGAACCCTGCATACCAAATTTCTTAACCCATTCTAAAGTCAAGACTAAGATCAGAATAAGTTTTTAACACTATACCATTTTGCATTTACCTTCTATACCCCTATTTAGAGCCCACATTATCACATACCAAATACGAGATGGCCAGGCCAACTCCTCACTGAGTTCACTCAGTTAGTTGGCTTCATTTTTGTGTTGCAAAAGTAATCGAAAAGTTGGAAAACTCTGCGGGCCCAACGAAGCGGCGAAGCTCGATGATGTATACACTGGTCCTTATCCGATTTTCCCATTGTTTGCCAATTGTTTGGCGCTGCGATTCTCATTTTTATGCATTTTTTATGTATATCGAGTACATGATTGTGTTGCTGTTCGACAAGTTCATAAAAAATGCAAACACGCTGCTTCAACTGGAATGTTTGTCCGCCTGTCCGTCCGTGATTTATGCCCTCGCGTAGCCAGGCTCTTTTTGGCCCATTGTTGTGGCCCGGATTGCTGGACAATCCCGTCGATTGGCGCCAAGTTCGGAGTCCGGGATGCCTGGTTCCTGATTCCTGATTTCTGCCTTCTGATTCCTGATTCCTGACTGCTGGTTCCCGAGCTTATCGAACACTCTCTACTGACCGTGCGGCATCCATTTCCATTTCCGCTTCCGCTGGCCATGTTTTTCTTTTTGCCAAGCGCATATAAAAAAGTTTATGCAAATGTTGTGTGTTGTTTACTCAGTCAGCTTTTTGTGGTCGTTGTAGCCGCATTGTTCAAGTGTCGATTTCGAGTGGTGAAAAAATCTGGAGTGAGTAGCTCAAGTACCACATGTATTTGTATTTTGGGGTGGAAAACCCACGCCATAGCTTTGTTTTCAGTTTTAAACGGAGGAAAAGTTTTTCATGAGCTCATCATTGCGTTCATTAGCGGGAAGCTAAGAGTAATCAAATATTTTATAACGTTCAAATGGTGAAAGTTTACATTTCACAACAAAAGCCTAGCAATAAAATGGGTGAAAGGATCATTAGTTTTTAAAGATCTCTTGTTAGGAGAGCTCATATATATTAGGATTATTATTGTTAAAATATAAATTGGTATCCCATCCTATTAAAGTAATAGTAATAAAATAATATACTTTAATATGATGGGATACCAATCAAAAATAAACTTCAACTTAAATCCAGAAAGAACTTAAAATTTCTTATATACAACATTCTGTCCGAATCTTTAGTCAACTTTAAAAATAGAACAATTGCCTAGCCTTTCTCCGTAAATTAGTCAAATTTTAGAACGTGCTAATTTCAAATAAATATGCCAGTTTTCTGAGCACTCATTGGAGCCCAGGCTGAGCGAATTTGTATATTTATTTAGAGACTTAGTTTATTGTGTGCTATAAATAATAGAAATTGCCCACTAGAAGGCCATTGTTCGGGGTTTTTACTTTTGTTGTACTATTTCACACATTGTTGTTAGGTCGGTGGGTTCCACAGATCCACAAACACCAGAACCAAACCCAAAAACCTGGGCCAAAACCGAACCGGACTTCATGGGGCCACACACTTTGTAAGTGTTTTGCGGTCGTAAATAACCTCGAATAGTTCGCAGTCGTTGCTGAAGTTTGTTACATGGCATAAATCAAATTCTTGATTTATAATAATTGCAAAAACACTCACTCAAACCCGGGGAGCGACGGGAACTTGAAACTGTCCGGCACATGTCAACCGAATTGGGTTTCCAGGAGGTGTTTCGGGGAGCATGGATATATAGGCGTAATTGTTGGCACACACGTCAGCTCCAGACAGGCCAGTCCAAAAACAATAGGAGTCCAGCCCGGTAGATTGTATAACCCAGAATAAACTACAACTGAATACATGATATAGTTCGCAATAAGTAATAACCCTATACTATAACCGAGACTGTTATATAACCCTGTAGTATAACCCGGAATATAATATATCCTGTATATAATATAACATTATATGGGAAATCTAAGATACAAATTAACATAAACCAGAATAAACTACAACTGAACACATGATATAGTTCGCAATAATGTATAACCCTATACTATAACCGAGACTATTATACAACCCTATAGTATAACCCGGAATATAATATATCCTGTATATAATATAACATTAGATGGGAAATCTAAGATACATATTTATATAATACAAAATCTAGCTTCCTAGTTCTTAAAGTAACAGCATATCATATGAAAACCTATGTTCACATATTTAACATATTTTAGTGGCTTAAAAAATTTAACCTTAATTGTTTAACGCTTATGTGTATCTATTATTATAATAATCATATAAAATTTATCAAAGAAATGTTGTCTAGATCTTAAGAATTTTATTAAAATAATTAAAACACACAATTAAGACACTTAAAAAATACATTAAAATAATCTAAAAAATGGCAATGGCCTTTTTTAAGGCTAGTTACACATCAGTAGTCCCTTTAAGGGATATACAGCGAATAACGCCCATTTTCCCCCCAATCCTTGGGTTCTGATACCCTGTATAAACGGAAATCACACCGAAAAGCAGGCGCAGCAAATCGATTTATTCCCTCCAAAGGGGAAATTCGGTAAAGAGGGCGAAAGGAAAAACTTAATCAATTCGCAACGCTTTTTTGTGGTCATAATGCGGCATTCATATACATATAGTACTCCCTTTTGGGCGAGGTGTGGGCGTGGCAGGTTGGTGGTTGGGGGGCGCTACACGGTGCAGACATTTAAATGCATTTTAATAGATTTTCCACTTTTCCTTTATTTTGTTTGGGTTTTTTTTTATATGAGCCCTACTATTCCGCAGGAAATGGAAAACAAAACACACACACGCGTGTGTATGGGTGGGCGGAAATGGGGGCGGTGTGGGCGGTAGGTAGTGTGGTTGGGGGGCGTGGTTCATATATCGATAAACCGCAGCAAATCGAAAGAAACATTCTTTGACACAAACAAATAAGCGAAGCGCGAACAATAAAATCAAATTAAATGCAGCAGAAAAGGAGCAATTTACTCGAGTCCTTTTCTTATGGGGTCCTTTTATTTTTCTTGTCCTGTGTGAATTAAAGGCGCCTGGTCATTGTGGAGCCATTAGCGGTCCTCGAGCGCCCCTGTTTTCACCGCTTTCCCTGCTTTCCCTGTTCCCTGTTTTTTTTTTGTGCTGTCAGCATGAAAAGTGGAAAATTTATTGACTGCACATATGTCGCACTTTTTCCATTGGCTCCTGCCAACAGGACACAGTTGTTGTGTCCTTAATGTTTGCCCTCGCCTAATGCACACATAAATATTTTAATTTGTATGCCGCAGATGCCGTTTGGCTCGATTGAGTTGTCCTTCGTTCGATGGCTTTGAGGTCCTTATCCCTTTGGCCACTTTAGTGGTCGAATCGAGCCCCAATCCAATCCAATCCCTCATATCCTTAACGATTGTCACGGTTTGATGTGCCCGACAGTGATTGGGTCACGTGCCGCAATCCACAAAGGACTCCTTAAATGCCAGTTCATCGATTGGGTTCATCGGTATTCATCGGTTTCTTGATGGGGTAATTATTTTATATTCAAATATATAGTGCATGTAAGAATGTCACCTTGAGCTATGAAGAGTATTCAAATTTTTCAGCGTTCTCAAAGTGTGTTAAGTATCATGTTATAAAGTTCATTGGATTAATTAGAATTTATTACATTTTTAATATCATTTATAAGATTTTAAAAATAGGTATAAACAGATTTAAAAGATACCAAAAGATTATAAATTAAAAGAAATCAGAAGTTTATTCCATAGTTTTAAATTTCTAAATTTAATTGTAATATAAAACTTAGTAAATTAGCTGATATTCAGAAAATGCCTTTAAGGAACAACTAGAAAATACCGTATATAACATGAAACTATAATATTTAATATTTTAATAATAAATCCACACAAAGTTCAAAATATAAACATGATTAAATGTATCTAAATGTATTAAACAAGTTTTAATAATATTTCTGCTCGATCAGAACATAAAATATAAAATCAATTAAATTTACCCATATTATACATCTAGAAAATCCCCCAAACTATCCACCAATTCAATCTGAACCTGTATAAGAAGTACTATTATAATACTTCCGCTCGATCAGAGCTAAAAATAGGTGCCATAAATTAAGAAATTACGTTCTGGGGATTCCATATCTGTATTATAATCCTCAGGCAAAGTCAATCCATCGTTGAGCTGTTTATCTGGGGCCTTTTGCCAATCGGAATTGCGATCTTGTTGCGCGATTATCCCTTAACCACATGTCATCTTAGCCCCCCACCCTCGATTTATATTCCTAGCAAGATCTGCACCCGCATTGGGCCAAAAAAAAAAACAAGCCATATGCCGCTGCAAGGATCTTTGGCCAGAAGACAAAGGGCCAGGGAACCCACACACAGGACTCGCAGTTCTCGACCGCAGGACACGACCGAAATTTATAATCACCGATGACCATGTCAAACACGCCCACCGCCAACGCCCCCCGAACAAAAACAAAAAAATAGAAGAAGGAGGAAATGTGAAAAGTGGAAAGTAAAAACTAATAAATACCAAGTGCCGATGAAACATAAAACATTTTCTAGTTAAGTCATGTTCGATCATCTCGGCCGCAGGACCTTTTTTAGACACGCTTGCTTAGCGCAGGCAGCGAGATAATCTCAACTCAATTTGCTGTCCTTTCGAAGGACCAAAAGGATCGCAGGAATCCCGAGCGCCGAACATCAAAACACGGTTTCTGTGGAAATGTCAAAAGCGATAAAGAGAGAGAGAGAAAGTCAAGTGCGCGAGCAAAGCGATTATTTATAGCCCCGATCAAAATTAGAGCAATATCTGGTTACCCCAAAAACTTCGGCAGCGCCACTTGAGAATCCGAGTGTTCCAGATCCTTGAGGATCCTTGAGGACCCTGAGATCCGAAGCGTGCCCAGAAGTCGAAGTTACTCGAGTCGAGTATGTGTGACAACACTTTGCTTTTGGTTTTCGGCTTGGATCCTCGAGTGGCCATAGGTGTGGTGTCAGCTAGCCACAAATTCTGGGAACTTCTCGGCTGCTGATCTAATTCCCTGCCGCTATCCTAAGTGGTTACTCATGTCCAGGCGATGTCCTAATATCTGGTTGCCTTGTTCGTTTTGAGATGTGATTTCATAATTTGTTAATTTGTGTTTTCTAACAGGTCTCGGGCAAGTACTTTTCCACACAGCCCAAGGTAAGATCTATTAAATCTCACACGATTGATATGAAACTGCATAAACAGTGGCATTATAGTTGAATATAACATTTTATATACAAAATATTTTCTAATTCCTTGAGTATTTTATGTAATTTTAGTTAAGATAGTATAAATAAATTTATTTTGTGGGAACCACTCAAACAAAATAATTAGAAGATACACAAAAAAAGAAAGGAAATTCCATTCCTGCTCTATTCCACATAGCCCAAGGTAAGATCTATTAAATCTCACACGATTGATATGAAATCAGTGGCATTATAGTTTAATATATCATTGTATATAAAAAATATTTTCTAATTCCTTGAGTATTTTATGTAATTTTAGTTAAGATAGTATAAATAAATTTATTTTGTGGGAACCACTCAAACAAAATAATTAGAAGATACACAAAAAAAGAAAGGAAATTCCATTCCTGCTCTATTCCACATAGCCCAAGGTAAGATCTATTAAATCTCACACGATTGATATGAAATCAGTGGCATTATAGTTTAATATATCATTGTATATAAAAAATATTTTCTAATTCCTTGAGTATTTTATGTCATTTAAGTTAAGATAGTTTGAATTAATTTATTTTGTGGGAACCACTCAAACAAAGTAATTAGAAGATACACAAAAAAAAGAAAGGAAATTCCATTCCTGCTCTATTCCACATAGCCCAAAGTAAGATCTATTAAATCTCACACGATTGATATGAAACCTTATAAATAGTTGCATTTTAGTTAAATATATCATCGTATTTACAAAATAATTATGACTTCTGGGGAATTTTATACATTTTAAGCTTTAAATATCATAAAAGATTATAAAAACAAAAAAAATGTTTGAAACCTCTTACAATTACTATACAATTTTATATAAATAGTTTGATTATACCTGAATATAAAATTTTAGAGAAATGTAACATTGTTTTTAGGTCAGAGACTTACCAGTTTATATTGTTTTATAGGCACTATACGTTTAGGCAATAGAGTGAAAATCTATAAATATAATCATTTATAGGGCCTCACCAACTAATATTTCCATCGACTCTGTAACCCATACTTAAAATTACACTTTCGCCTGGCCAAGAGTTGGTGGAGAGCACTTTTCGAGCCATTAAACCGACCAAAACAGAAAAGACGAATACCTCATGTTCGGGTTACCTCCTCTACGCAATAAAAAAAAAAAAGAGACGAGGAGACGCGAAGAAAAATTAACAAATCATAACATCATCATTTAT
This sequence comes from Drosophila subpulchrella, assembly GCF_014743375.2. Taxonomy (NCBI): domain Eukaryota; kingdom Metazoa; phylum Arthropoda; class Insecta; order Diptera; family Drosophilidae; genus Drosophila; species Drosophila subpulchrella. The sequence goes on along the minus strand of NC_050613.1, from coordinate 25,867,249 downwards.
CATCATTAAGCTGCGAGATTTTATATTTTGTATTTCTTGTAGTACTTTTTTGTTTTTTTTTTTTTTATTTCAAGACTTTTCCCTTTTGGTTATGTTTTATTTTCCTTCGCTGACCGCAGACTTCAGTTATAAATCAATCAGATTTTGTTTGCCATTTAGTGGAGCGCCCCGAAAAAAGGTGGTGGTGGTTGAGGGTGGGGCGTAAAGGGTTTTCGGGGTTTCGGGGGTCTTAACGCGGCCAACGCGGCGTATGATTAACGTGCGTGTGAAGTTGTTGGGCTGCCCCATCACACCCTCCATCTCTACGAAGAGGTTTCTCCCCCGATTTTCCATCTACGAAGAGTCTCTCGCCCAATCCCAACCGAGGTTGAGGTTGTCAACCGCTTGCACAAATGCATCGGAGAATCAGAGAATCGGAGAATCGGGTATCCCAAAGATGGTAAGGAGTTGGCCCAGTTGTGGGCGTGGCACGTTCGGGGGCTTGGCGCTCACTCAACTTGAAAATTGATTGATGCCCGGGCAGGGCAGCATAAATCAATATTTTATATTGGCCGCAATCGATCTGCATCGCTATCTGCATCGCTTCACGGCGGATCGGATTGGATCGATCTCCTCTCCGGCGATTTGATTGCCAATCTTCACGCCATCATTGCTTTTTTTTTTTTTGTTCTCTTGCCGGGACAAAAAGTTCCCCATTTAATTATAAACCCTCTGTTGGGCAATTCATTTTGGGCTGGCCAAAGTGGGATAGTCGGTAGAGCTAAATTGACTCTCATTGGTTGTCTTTAGATTGAATATATGCCCGTTCTGAGTTATGATCCCCTGTTAAACTAGGAGGCAACTTGGGGGAAATGAGCTTAAATTAATTTAGCAGCTGGAAATGATTCAGATCTACAAATGACAAGGCGAGAAAAACTTGATTTTACTATTTTTGGAACCGAATATCCCTTAAACCTCACAGAATTGTTATGAAACTTGGTACACATTTGTATTTCGAATAAATATAGCATTACATGAAGCAATCCCTTGAATACCAACATTCAATAGTGATATTTTTGACCATGGGAGTTCAAAGCTAACCATGTTTTTACTGTTTTAAAGCGATGGCCGATGGTAACGCAGACAGGTATAACCGATGGCTTTAGAAAAAGTTTCTATTATTCAAGTCCCGCCAAAGATCAGCGCACCCAAGGCAGATCAAGTTCGCCGGAAGTCGAGAAGCTTCCTGGGTCCCTCTTTATACGCAAGAAACCACCCCTGGTCGAGATCAAAACAACCCCGAAATAAAACCGAACCATAGACCCATAAACAAGGGTGCGTCGTGATCGGTTGCTCCCCGAGAATAATAAAAACTGGTATTGCTTTGTTTTCCGATATAATTTTGTTCGTTTTTTTATTGTTAGGATTTCTTGTATGGGGAATTTGTCGCCTTGTTTTTTTTGCTTTTTGTTGTTGTATATAATTTATCTTAAAGACAATTAACAATTATTATGGTACACAACTAGATGGTTTCTCGCATTCTATATGGTATGGCTTATAAAACGATTTATATGTATGTACAGACATGCAAAAAAAAATGCCTTAACTAGGTTTTGGGGGAAAAAAAAATTGGAAAAAAATTCAAGTTCTAGAGCTAGTTAATAATATAGTTAATATATATATATATATATGTTTATAATATTATATAATGTCTTATGGGGTATTTGTGGATTTATTTTTTTTCGATTTTCACATATATTTTTATATCAACAATAAACACTGAAAAAAAACACACACTAGAGGTTCGTTCTACGCTTGCTTTGTTGCCTTTTGGGTTGCGGGACTTTATGGCATTTTTGTTTTTCAACTTTGAAACTTTATAACAATCTGGGGGGCAATCCCTCTTAGGAATCCTAGGCGGTGGCATGCGGATGATAGGCCGCTGCCCAGGCGTTGTGATGATGTGGATGTGGATGCGGATAGCCGTAGCTGGCGGTGCCTGCTCCAAATTCAGCCGGATAGCTGGCCGCATACTCGGACTTCATGTGGCAACTGGAGCTGGAGTCCTGGCTGGCCCCGCTGGCCAGTCCGCTCATGGTTAGCCCATATTCCGCCGCCAGCTGGGACTCACTCTGCATGGCCAGGGCGGCATAGTGATGCTGGGCCAGTGCCGCTGTGGCGGAGGCGGCCGGGGAAGATGCTGAACCGGTGGCGGCGACGACAGCCGCTGCCGCCGGCGAACCGGCGCTGGAGGATGAGGATGAACTGGCTGAGGTAGTGGCTAGTGGTTGTATGGCACGGCTGCTCCAGGGCTCCACGTAGCTCGTCGTCGTCGACGACTGATGATGATGATGCTGCTGGAAGAGTGGCGGCGGTGGTGGTGGAGGATTGGCGGACGAGGATGAGGTGGCCTGCTGGTAGAGATTCGCATAGGGCGCATAGTTGACCAACGGTGCCGTCTGCTCCGGCTGCTCCTGCTTGAACTCCACGGGTGGTGTGAGTGGCGGCTTGCCCGCCTTCTTCTCCTTCTTCTCCAGCTTTATCGCCGCCGCAGCCTGCTCCTTGGCCTCGGCGGCCAAAGCCTTCTTGCTCTTCTTATCCTTGAAATGGGTCTTCTTGTGCTTGCTGAGATGATCGCTGCGCGAGAACTTCTTGGAGCAAATGGGGCAGGCATAGGGTCGGTAATTGGTGTGCGTACGGCCGTGCCGCTGCAGTTCGTCGGAGCGGGAGAAGCGCTTGCCGCAGGTGAGGCAGAGGAAGGGACGTTCGCCGGTGTGCCACCGCAGGTGGGTCTTCAAATGGGAGGCCTTGCCGTACAGCCGCTCGCAGCCGGGAATGTGGCAGATGTGCTGCTTGCGACCCCGCTCATCGGGACCCACAATCGGCGGCAGTCCGCTCATCTCGTTCGTGCAGTTGGGGCACGTGCAGCGAACAGAGCGCCGCTGCAGCTGGGTCTGGAAGGCGATGTCGTCGAAGTTGAAGCCCGGATAACTCTGGGAGCTCCACGGCTGGTAGAGGCGCTCCTGGTGCGAGAACCAGGCCGCCGAGGAGGACATGCCCACCGCATTGCCGTAGTAATCGGAGGCGTACTGGGCATACGGGAACTGACTTCTGGAAGAGCAGGGAAAATGGAAGGGCAGCTGGTTAGTTTTGCACTTAAAACATTTGCTTAATAGTTTACATATTATAGTTATTTTTCTGCGATTTTTATCTAACCACTATTGAGCATTTAAAAATATTTTATTAATAGCTGTAATCACACTTTGATTACTATCATTAAAAGCTGAAGCCCTGAATTTGTTGGCAAACATCGTTATAAAGTGGTGCTGTATTTAAATTAACCTATCATTTTCACAGCTTTGATATCAGATCTATATATATGATGCACTACTTGAGATTATTCAATCTATTCCATCTATCTATCTATTCAATCAAATTACTTGAGATTATTCAATCTATTCCATCTATCTATCTATTCAATCAAATTAAATGAGTTTATTTTTAAGATTCTTTCTTTAAGACTTATGCTGATTGAACTGTAATTTAGTAATAATGGTTCCGTAATACAGGAAAATAAAAGGTAAACATATCCGTTTAGTTCCTTATTCCATACCTTGAGATGAGAATAGATAATCTAAGATGGGTATTGTAACCAATAATAACTGTATGTCCTAGAATCTATTATTAAACTAGTGACCAATGGTTCTCTAATCAACTTCAAATGTGAATCTTTAAGACAATCCAATTATATCAACCAATTATATAAAGATTCTGTTTTAAAAGCATTTCTATGATCTCATCTCTAGGTGGCGATATTAATTCATAGATATCCTTAGAATTTTTTTAATTCCTTAACTAGAAATATAATGCGATAAGATTCTACCATCTCAAAGTAATCAACAATCTCTGATGATGGTATATAGGGATGTTCGTAGAATTTCTAATATCTTAACTTGGGATAAGATATACCATCTCAAAGTAATCAAAAATCTGATGATGGTACATAAGGATAACCATAGAGTTTCTAATATCTTAACTTGGTATAAGATACGATAAGATACTCCCTCTAGATACACCATCTCAAAGTAATTTCAAATGGGAACTTAAAATGGTATTATATGGATTCTAGCATCTCAAAGTAATCAAAAATCTCTGATGATTGTATATAAGGATATCCATAGAATTTCTAATATCTTAACTTGGGATAAGATACGATAAGATACTCTCTCTAGATATACCACCTCAAAGTAATTTCAAATGGGAACTTCAAATGGTATTATATAGACTCTAGCATATCAAAGTAATCAAAAGGATATCCATGGAATTTCTAATATCTCAACTTGGGATAAGATACGATAAGATATCCTTTCTAGATATGCCATCTCAACGTAATTTTAATATGGTATTATATGGATATTTACCTTGGGGCTCCCAATCCGGGATAGGCGGTGTTCCAGCCGTAGGCGGCACTGGCGACCGCCGCTGCTCCCAGGTCCGCTGCTGCGGCTGCCGCTGCTGCTGCCGCCGCCGCCGCAGATGCCGCCGATGAGGAGGACGGCGACGAGGATGTGGATCCCGCAATCGCTGCCGCTCCGCCACCACCCAATCCGCCCGCCGATGGGGGTGGCAACAAAGTACTGGTGCTGGTGGGCGTGGAGGGACTGGCCGAGATGGAGGCGAATGACTGGGCGGGCGATGGGAAGATGCTGGGCGAGACGGAGGCCGATGAGGGCGCCGACTGGATGCTGGAGTTGGGCGAGGCGGTGCCCGTGGAGGAGGCCTGCGGATAGGGCAGCTCCAGCTTCATGGCCGGCTTGCCAACGGAACGGCCGTAGATGGGTGAGCTGCCGGAACTGGAGCCGGAACTGGAGGAGCCGGAGAGGGACGAGGGGGCGGACAGCAGGGCGGCGGCGCTGAGGAAGTCATGTGGCTGCGGCTGCTGTTGCTGTTGCTGTTGCTGCTGTTGTTGCAGTTGCTGCTGCAGTTGTTGCTGCTGCTGCTGCTGCTGTGGCGGCAAGTGTTGCATGTGCTGTTGCTGCTGCTGCTGCGACAAGTGCAGGTGATGTTGCGCCTGCTGCATGTGCAGATGATGTTGCTGCTGTTGCGCCTGCTGCTGTTGCGCCTGCTGCTGTTGCGACTGCTGCTGTTGCGACTGCTGCTGCTGCGCGTAGGGATTCAAGTAGTTGCAGGCCGCATCAATCATGTTGAAGGGGAAGCTTTCCTTGGATTTTCCTCTCGAAATGAAAATGTGACTTTGATTTCTCGGCTACTGGCTACTGTGTGCGTTTCCTTAACACTTTTCGCACATTGCTCTCGCGCGCGCACTTATTGATATTCGCTCGCGTAATTATGGCACGCTTTTCACTTTAGTTTTATAATTATAGTCTTTTGCCGCGGCACACACGTAATTGCATGCACATGCGGTGGCGAACACGGAAAAAACACAAACAAATTAAAGGCGACCGAAAATTCGCCAATGCGCTGTAGTGCACATATATATATATATCGGCGAATTTATATATATATATATATAGATCCAAAAACGAGCGAGTTTCTCTGCTGCTGCTGGCTCTTCTTCTTGCTGCTTCTTGCTGCTGCTGCTGCGCGTGATGTGATACAACCACCGGTAATTATCGTCGATTGTCGACTGAATTCCAAAACGCGGCGAGAGAGTCTAACAACGTACAAAACGAATCACTTGGCTGCGGGCAGCGGCGCGGGCAGAGAGCGGGGCAGCGGCAGCGGCGGCGGCGACGGCCGAGCGCGGTAGTGCTGTCCTGCTCTGGCGCACGCCCTGCTCAGGCCTCTCTCTGCGGCAGCCCTCGCTCTCCCTCTCTCGCTCTCGCTGCTCTGGGGGGTTTGCAATCATGGTGGTTGTTTTTTTTATTTGCCTTCGGGGCAACTCTCTTGGTCTCGCTCGCTCTGCAGGCGAACACTGCTTGCCAGTCAGCACTCTCTCTGGCTCTCTCTTTCTCGCCTTAGAGATGTGGCTCTCTCTTCTCGGTGTTGTTTTTGCTTCTGCCGCCGCAGGCGTTTTTGTGTGTCAAAGCAATTGGGTGAGCATGCTGTTGTTGTTGTTGCCTTTGCGGTGCATGTGCTGTTGTTGTTTTTGTTTTTGTACCTGCGGTCAAACTTTAAGTTTTGGCCACAAATGTTGATCTTTCTTTAAGGCAAATCTTTGTGGGCTAAAGTTTTTGCTTAGAACTTTTAACAATACTCAGCTGGGGTTTTTTAAAAATATTTTTAGCTACATACGTGTATTAAAATTTAAATCATCAAAAATAAATATTTTTGAAAATTATAATTTTTGAATTTATTAAAAAAAAATATATTGGACCCAGCTAAGGATTTTGAAAGAATATTTTTTAGCTTTACTTATGAAAATTTAATCATTTGAAAATTAATATGTCGAAAATTAAATAATTTACATTTATTTAAAAATAATAAAATTTTTTTTTTAACCTTGTGCTTTCAACAAAGTACATATATCTTTCAATTTTTTCTGAAAATGATGCTTCAGAAAAAACATTTCCATGAATTTAAAAATTTCGAGAACATGCTGTACACAACAGACATTTTCTAGAATTCTAGAATAATATTAACTTTAAATTGTTAGAACCTTAAGCTTTTTAAGAACACATTGCTATTTTGGTATTAAAAAAATTCTTTAAGTGCTCATAAAAAATAAGACCGTAAATTATTTCTATATTTAAAAAAAAAATTAACACCACACGTATGTAACTTTCGAATATTTTCCCACCCGATTTAAGATGGCCATAAATTACACCGCTTTTTACACATTTCAAGTACCTTCATTATGAGCACGAATATCTGCTTAAATTCCCATTATCCCTTAACCCATTCAGCCCTTCAATTTGTTTCGATGAAAGTAAGCAGACAGAGAAAAGCATGGCTCATCATTTTAATTAAATTAAAATTTCTGTTTAATGGCATTTAATTTTTCATTTTACGGCCGAGAATCCCAAACAAAAAGAAGAAGAAAACGAGTCAAAAGAAGAAGAAGAAGAAGAGGGAGCGGGCATAATTCAAATATCAATACAATAACAATAAAAACTAATAAATTTGTGGTCGCGGCCCAATGAAATAACTGTATTTAAAGGGGCGTTGACCAAACACCACCACAAAAGAGACAGCAGCTCTCTCTTTCGCTCTCTCTTGCCCGCGCAGGCCATTCCATTGCGCTCCCTTTTTATTATGCGGCGTCTTTTTTATTACGCATACGCAACGTGGACCGGGGCCACAAATTTTACGATTTGCTGCTGCTGTGAAAAGATAATGATGACTCCCAAAACGAAACGAGCCCTCTGAAGGGCCTCTCGACGTTTGTATTATCCTTTGATAAACCGGGAAGTTAAAAAATGAAGCGATTCTCCGGTTAGTCATCTTTAATAACTCTTTTAAAAATCATCCAACTGATATGAAATTTGGTATGCCCATGTATTATGACTAAATAAATTTGCATCCCAAATATTTCCCCGTTTCGAACATTGTCTCCGTGTGTAAAGTAGAAATTGAGGTAATACATATTGCAAAGATTATTCAATTGTTAGGAAAGTTGGTGTTACATAAATTTAGGATTAAATCCTCCTGTATCCCAAATATTTCGTAAATTTTACGATTTGCTGCTGCTGTGAAAAGATAATGATGACTCCCAAAACGAAACGAGCCCTCTGAAGGGCCTCTCGACGTTTGAATTACCCTTTGATAACCCAGGAAGTTAAAAAGAAAGCGGTTCTCCGCTTAATAAGTCATCATTGATAACTCTTTTAAAAATCATCATACTGATATGAAAATTGGTATGCCCATGTATTACGACTAAAAACATTTGCATCCCAAATATTTCCTGGATTCGAACATTGCCTTCGTGTGTAAAGTAGAACTTGGGGTAATACACACTGCAAAGATTATTCAATTGTTAGGAAAGTTGGTGTGACATCAATTTATGATTAGATCCACCTGTATCCCAAGTATTTCCCCTTTTTGAATGTTTGTTCCATTATACAAAATATTATCTTCCTCCAATATCATTTGATTTTAAAGGCAATCACTATAAGGAATGATAAAAGGGGATATGAGATTGTATATGGTAAGGATGAGAATAATCAAGAGAGGTATGAGGTAAATATTGTATTTCCTAACTATATATTAAAATATTTTTTTAAAATACCTTTCAGTCCCATATACCCAGCTTGTGCTTTACTGGGTATGCGACTGGGACTTCTGGGCAACATGTAATGAAACGGAAGATACAATTATATTGAGGCAAGCAGGGCAACAACAAGGAGCCTGTCTCGTGTTCGGCCCTCTCCTCCCTGCCCTTCATCCTCTTCCTCTGGCTCCTTTGGCTTCCGAAGATTTATGACAATGGTGAAGTCCACTAGACTTGAAGACCGTCTGCCTGCGCCTGCCCACCCCCTCCACCGCCTCCCTCTTTCCACCCCAGACCCACCCTCTTTTCAGGAACTTCTCCTTGTCCTTGTTCTTGGTCTTCTTCTTGTTCTTGTCCTTGGGCCACAACGTCGCCGCATAATCAATTAGCAAAAAGTCGGCAGCAACAGCAAGGAAAGTTCCTACTATCCCTATCTACCACCACCGCCCACCAAGGAACACGCCCACTTTTTTGTACCACTAGGTCAAATGAAGTTGGAAAATCGCTTTGGGGATTGGGACTAGGAAAAGACGGTAATTTTCAAAGGGGAATAGAATGCATAGACTTCTAAGGGAAACTTTAAAGGAGCTATAGATATAAATATAATAATAAATTAATAATATTTATATATTCCTGAGATATTCTTATGTACTCTTAAGGATAAGAAAGTAATAATATCAATTATTAAAGATCTAACAAATATACTTAATTGATATTGATCTAAATAAACCCCTACACATAGAGAATTATTCAAGTACATTGTTCTTGAATTGAGAACATTCGTTCTTAAAAACCGTCTAAGTACATTTTGGTATCAATGTTCTCAATATTAGAACGAAATGGTGAGAAGAGATAAGTTAAATTGAGTTTGTTTAACTATTTTTTGACAATTCAACTTGATTCGAGCCAAATAAAAATATTTTCAACTTAAAAAATGTTTAATTTTTTAAGAACATTTTCAACTAAAATGAGAACATCATAATTTTCTCTGTGTACTTACTTACATTTAAAATAAAAAGGTAAAGGAAAGTAATATCAAAATTTCTAAAATAATAATAAAGCAATGCAAAAAATATATTAATAACTCATTATCACCCCACTTATAGTTAATATATCGACCAAATCGTGACATTATTGATCTGTAAATCTGTCCAAATATTATGCAAAATGAGTCCTAATCCTAATTTTGAGGAAGTGACTCCCTTCAATCCGCTTCTCTAGTCCGCACAAACACAGTCAAGCCTACGTCCCCAACAGAACCGATCTTAACCATTCCAATCCATGGCGATAATCAATTGATTAACCGGGACGAGCCCACCAAACAAGGCGGTGATCAGAGATCGCCTATCGGGTCAGGTAGAAAATCGGGAGTCGCGGAGGGCCTAAGCTGGTCTTAAGCTGGAAAAGTTTTGACTTCGTCGCATCAAAGCTCCTCATCCGCGGGATTTTTCGCTGGATCGTCTCTAATCCCGAAAGCGGACAGCCTGGAACCCTTCCAGGATTATCCCGTCTTGTTTTGCTACCTAGCCCCCGACTCGGTTACGCCTGAATCGTAATTATTGATTCTCAATCCTTATCGCGGTCCTTTGGCAGATTAATGCGACATCTTCTGGTGCCCTACACTCAGGAAAATAATAAGGGGTACTTTTTATTTTTGAAATATATCAATTTCTAAGATAATAACTGTCTATATATGGCTGTAGCTATAGATCTTAAAAATATATTCCTAACCTAAAGCAGTTGAGTCAAAGAATTCAAATATTCCTACGGTAGTGAGGTGCATTAAAAAAGTATTCGCCCGGAATTTCAGTAATTTAAGTTAAGAGGGTTTTTTTTTAGAAAAAATATTGACTCCAAAAAAGGCATTTTTCAGATAAAGTAGATTTACTTCATAAAAAAAAAATTGTTCGAAAAAAACAATAAAAAAAAAATTTTAATTAAAAAAAAATGGTTTAAGATAAAAAAATTGACATTTAGTTTGAAAGTAGTTTTTTTATTTTTGCATAGTTGGTCAAAAAAATGCCTGCTAGTTTCTATGGCCAGAATTTAAAGGCGTATAGAGAAAAGATTCTGACGTTCTTATCTGAGTGAAAATGTTCTTAAAAATAGAACGACATTTTTAAGTTGAAAATGTTCTTGTTTTGATCGAATCAAGTTGAATAGGCGGTATTTATGCACATTGTATATCTCAACCAATAAACTATTAGTTCAGTCCGTAGTATATACTTAAAAGTTGTTTAATAATAAATCTAATATTGAGAACATTTATACTTACACGGTTTTTAAGAACGAATTTTCTCAAGCCAAGAGCAATGTAATTCAATAATTCCCTCTGTGTGCAAGTTTCTATGCCCAGAATTTAAAGGAATCACCCGCATTTTCTCCGAGTGCAGCTTTATGGCTCTCCCATCGGTTTTTGGTGGTCTCGGATTAAACCGCACCCCTTGACCAAAGGTCCTGTGGGCGGTGGGTGGCTGGGTGGTTTCGGGGCTGCCGCGGGGTGCCATAAATGCATAATCCACGTTTTACGATCGCTTAGCAGGAAAAGTCAAGGGATCGTCTGCGGTAATCCGAAAGAAAGGGGGGTTGCAGGTAGTCGATGGGTAAAATATTCAATTGAAATGCTTGGCTTGCCGGCTCGTAATCCTTTACCTTTGCGACAGGACCCCGACCCGCAACCTTAACCCGTTATGCAGATTTGTGTTAATTGGATTTATGGGGATTTTCGCATCTAAATCCTTTCACTGTCTGCAAATATTTTGGCCTTTCTAGCGTCTTCGCCCCGTTCTTCGTCGAAGATTAGATTAATCTCCGGGGTTTTTTCGCCAATTGACTTTGTATATCTTGTATACCTTGTTTCTGGGACCTATCGCTAACTATCTTTGACTTCTGGACAATCTCTGACTTTCGCAAAAGTTGATCTGGGTTTTGTATCTCAGTCGTTGTCTTATCGTTTTACTTTGGTAATAATACGAAAAATCAAACAATTTTGAACAGAGGATTTGAGATTAAACGATTTTTTAATATTCTTTAAAGATGTACTGCACGAATTCCAAATCAACTTTATATTATATTATAATAAATATTATTTTTCATCTAATAATAGGTTTCTTTGATATAATTCTATTTGTATCTTTTGAGAATAAACCCTATATATTTTGTTAGAAATATTATTGTTATTCTATTAGTTAACTTCTTTGAGATCATTGCGTATTATATTATATTGCATGTCATATCATATTATATTATTAAAAATAATCATCTATAAGGTATATTATTTTTCATCTACAAAAAGGTTTCCTTAAGATAATACTATTCTGATCTTTTGAGAATAAACCCTATATTTTTTATTAAAAATATTATTGTTAATCTATTAGTGTACTTATTTGAGGTCATTGCATATTATATTATATTGCATATCATATCATATTATATTATTAAAAATAATCATCTATAAAGTACTTTCATTGAGATAATAGCATCTTATCTATTCCGACTATGGTTTGTCTTAGGGAAACTTAAAAGACATGAATATATTAAATGAAGTAAGACTTGTGCTGGCATTATCGACGAGATGCAACAGATGGCAAAGGAATTCATCTGAGCAGATCCAGGCAACGCCCCCTCTTTTTTTCACCCTTCCCTCCAGAATATATCCATACATATATGGTTCTCGATTTACCCAACTGTATCGGCTGTTTGACGACAGATTGCGCAATCCTCAGGCCTCATCGCAAGGTCGTGCCGCGCCCCCTTTGACCTTTTCGGGGCGCACTTGTGGCCATCTCTCGGGATCGCAATCGATTTAGGAATTGGGTTCGGGTTCGGGTTAGGGATCCTTGGACTTCCACTGAATTCTCTAATCAAGCGGCAACGATGCAAAAAAAACACACACACACTCAGTGGAACAAGAAACAGAAAAAACAATAGCCATCAAACAATAAATTTTAATTTCAATAATAAATATTACCCTCCATGTGTGTGTTTTTTTTTTCTCTTTTATGACGGAGCGTGTGGCTCTGAGGGGAAGGGGGGGGGCCCCGAACCGCGAACAAGATATTAGAGATCTCCTCGGGGACCGTTTTGCACTAAAAATGTCAACAGCATCAATTTACAGCCCCTAAATAGGGGTAGAAAGCGGGGGAGCCAAGAAAGAGTGCCGAAACAAGGGGATTCTAACACTTTCCGGGAAATCACTTGGCAGACCGAACCGAAATCCCTAGATGTCCGAACTCGAGACACTTGTTGCAGCACTGGAAGAAATACTTGTAAATTGTTCCCAGACATTATCATGAAAAACTCGGTTCTCAAAAGTAAATGATTATACACTTATAAGGTAAATAAATTAAACAATGTTACCTCTAATATATTATAATCCCATAAAATTTAAAATATATAACTCATTTATCAAAAGTAAACGATAATTAAATAAAAAAAAAAATTACCTCTAATATATTTTATTCCCATAAATCTTAAATTATATAACCCCTTAAAGTTATATATAGGGTTAAAAACAAAACCCTCTGATTTTTTTATATTTTTTTTTTATTTTGATACAATTTTTTTTCTTGATGAAATGTACTATAGAAATCTTAGTTTTAGGCATTCCACAAATTTTTTTAATACTATCCATTAAATTGAACATTTTAAAAAATTCTTTTAACATTCTTTTAAATATTTTTTTACAAGAGTTTTTTTTTTTAATTTTCCCAATTTTGTTTTTAAACATTCCCATGAATTTATAAAAAGAAACGTCTTAATTCAGCTATTTGATAATTTAATTATTTGTATTTCTTTTTCTCTTAAATTTCGCTTGAACATAAGACCAGAAAATCGTGTAAGAGTTTTGCGCAGTGCACGGAGAACAGGAGCTGACTGGAGAGAACCGGAGAGGAGAATGCAAGAAGCCGCCGCATAAATGGGGTGTCGAAATGATCATCAGTTGAGGGCGCCCCGCGGCGGACCGCTCCTCTGATCTCCGCACCGCACGCCCGCTGCGCTCCCTCCACGGTCCAAGGTCCATGGTCCATGGTGTATGGTGTATGGTATGGTGAATAATATAAAAGGGATCCTCCGTCCTGAAACAGGACTCCTTGGGCTGCAAACAGTGGCAAAGTGAGGGAAGATGCATGGGAAAATCGATGTGATTTTACTGTGTTTGCGAAAATCCGGGCGACAAAGGTGCCAGGACAAAGGACAACTAATTGGTCCGATTCCAAATTGCGAGTCGCTGTTCTTTTGATGCCTTAGAATCTGCCGCTGCTCCATTGTCCCAGAATGGTGGACTTTTGTTTCAGTCGGTGTCGGCACAAACAGGTTCAAAGGGCAATCGACCTGTGCTAGGGAAATCAAAAATATTTCTATTGCATAATAATAAACAGAGCCCACACTCACCGCAATTTTCAATTTTTCAAAAAATAATACTTTGAAACTTGTAAACTTTTTTTTTTGGTATCTAGCGCAAAGCGATCATTTTGTGGTTCGTAATTTTATGGAAATCAAAAATTCAGAAAATGATATTATTTAAAAAAAAAAATTTAGAACTTCTTTTTGACGCAAAGGGATCTAGTTAAATACACTAGCCAAGGATCCAGATAGTGCATGATTTTCGGGGTCACCACCCTCTATTAGATCTTCGTTTTGTGGTACACCACCCTCTATTGGTACGATATTTATTGGAAATCAAAAATTGTTCCTTATTATGCAATAAGCAGAGCCCACTTACCGGAAATTTCAATTTTTCTGCAAATAATAATTCAAAACAAGATTTGGAACTCTTTTTTTTTTGGTATCTATCGCCTGGGGATACGGATAGTGCGTCATTTTTTGGGAGCTGTGTGAATGGAAGTCAAAAATATTTCCTTATTTTGCAATAAACAGAGCGCACTTACCGGAATTTTAAATTTTTTAGCAAATAGTAATATTTAAAATACAAAATTTGTGATCTATCGCAAAAGGATCCGGTTTAATCAACAAACTCGAAGGAAACTGCGTCACTATCGGTATCACTACCCTCGGCCGATTCGTCACTTTGTGAGTCACCACCCACGGCGACGGAATGCACTAGAACAACCGTCTCGCGATTATTCTCGACTTCAGGATCTGTAGTTTCATATTCTGAGGATCCAGATTGAGACACAATATCACTATCAGTATCACGAATTACGAGTGGCAATGGAACAATCATATATTCCCTAGCTATGAAATTATCAGCTTCATCCTCCGAGTATCCAAATAGCGACGCATTATCACTATCAGACCCAGTTGGTAGGGGATCCGGTGGAACAACCGCATTCAGATCGTCATTAGTTTCCGTAGATTCCGATTGCGACACTTCATCCGTATCAAGCTCTTTTGGATCTTCGCGGATTTCAACGAGATTCGCGACGGGATTCTCTAGAACAAGCGCATTCGAAGTACCGTTAGTTTCGAGATCGTTAGATTCGCGATTTTGAGATTCGGTTAACGGGGTTTGTGGGGTCACACTTTGACGTGCCCTCTTCACGAATTGAGTGTAGGGTACATCTCGGTTGCGTAGTCGTTTGTAAATGGTCTGCATATCGAAAATAAAGTTAAAAATTTTTTAGTCGAACTTTTCTGGAAGTAACGCTAGTTGAGATGCTTGTCGTCTGGCTGTTGTGGAACTAATGAAATAAATGGAGCTATGTCTTACCAAAGCCTTGACATATTTTGATTTCGGATTCCATAGCTTCCTAGATCCCCGAATTTTCCTCTATCGATTTTCCATTAACATTTTAAATTTAAAATGTGTATTTTATATAAATCAGCTTAAAAATCAACTAAATTAAATATAATATATAAAAAAAATGCTTCAACAGCATAAACCATTTTAAAAATTATATAAATAAATAAATTGAAATATTCCTAAATGTTTTATTTTGCTGAACGTTGACATTTTTTGTACATTTTTCTTGGTTCAATTATTTTAATAATCATATTCTTAATTGTTCTTTTGTTGGAAAAATTACTAACATTAATATTTTGAATCGAAACTTTGATTTATTTCCAGTATTTGGTAGGCGTTACAAAGGAAATCAAAGCAGATACAATTTAAAAAAATATAAACGAAATCCCACTACGGTCTAATAAGAAGTAAGCAAGTTTTTAAATCCCTTTCCTTAAAATTAGAATTTATAACAAAGAATACTTATTATTTTCCATTGTTTAAAGGCGGTTAGCAAGTACACCCTCCCGTCTAAGCCGATGCACCATCCTAACCTATCGAAGACACCTTGATATAGCGGATACATTCTTCCATACTGGTTGTGGCATTCGCTAGCGGTGGTGAGTGACGTCGGTAAGTAACGCATTCTGACATTTTACAACACTGTTGGCGGCATATTTAAACGTTTCATTCACCTCCTCTGTGGTGAAAAAGTATTTTTAATTTTCTCGCAAATTATTTAAATACAAATATGTTACAGTCCATATCTCAACCAGTTTTAATGGTCGAATCCATTTTCTTAAAATTTTAAATCCTTAAAGGTACTACATTACTATTCAGCAATTATTTTAAGCAGGTTATTTATCATTTTTTTTTAACAATTTCCTAATATTTATCCAAAAAATGGACCACATACTTGTCTTAACACTTTTATATAAGAAATGTGTCTAAATAGTCCCAATTAAATATTAATTGCATTAATTTAAGTAAGAACAGCTCATATTTGATCCAAAATAATGTAAAATGATTAAGTTCTTTTATTTTACAATTGTTTTACAATAAATAAAATAATTTATTGCACGAAGAGCGTGTACTTTTCTATTTGACCCAAATTATCGAAATTAACCAAATCCAAATTAGTTTTTCTTTTTTAATATTAATTTTCATGTTCATAGGAGATGGCACTTTAGAATGTCTGGAAACGGCAAAAATAATTTCTTAATAAAAAAAAGTTGTTTATTAGAAGGAAATAATTTTTAAAAATCAATAATGAAGCAGTCGCCAAAATTGTATTAGAATCCTAATGAACAGAATTAAGAGATTTGTAATATTAATTTTTTTTTGTTCTCAAGAGATGGCTCTTTAAAATGTCTCCAAGCAGGAAAAATAATTTTTATATTATTAATAAAAAAAAGTTGTTTATTAGAATTAAATAATTTTAAAAAATCATTAATGAAGCAGTCGCCAAAATTGTATTAGAAGCCTTATAAACAGAATTAAGAGATGCTGCCAGTGAGTTTTGTACATTTTAGCTCGCACTTATTACCAATTTTAATATAATTTGCATCTATTAAGGTATATTTCCAAAAAAAAAAAAAAAAAAACAATACAAAATAACATAGCTAGACTACTTATTGCTTTTTTGAGCTACAAACTAGCCAAATGGGCAGCACTAGAGGGAGAAGAGGAAGAGAGGAGCGGCGGAAAAGACGAGAAAAGGGGGGAAAATTGGCGCAAATTGTACACGCGAGGCGCAGCAGTGACGTTGGATCAGAACTATCGGTTGGTGTGGCTTGGTTGGCGGCTGATTAAGTGCCGCCGATTCGCAATGTCCCTAGGAAAATAGCATAATTAAATAACCAGAGCCAGCGCATCCAGTGTAAAAAGTCGGGCATTATTCCCAATCGCAAAAGAGAGTCATCTCTCGCCGACTCGCTGACCCGTCTCGTTGGAGTCTCGCTCGTGCCATCTCCGTCACACTCGTGCCCCCAGCGCCAGCCAGCCGTATTGCTATCCTGCTCGTTTCGGTGACAACGTGTCGGTGTGTGTGCGCCAGTGTGTCGGAGTAAAGTGTGTGTGTGTGTGTGTGTGTGTGCGTTGTGTATGTGCAACAAACAACGGCGGCCGCTAACAAAAAAAATTGTAAATAAATACGCATTCGATAGCGCGCGAAAATCGTAAAAGTGCTGGGAAAGCAAAACGGAAAGCTGCCCCAAAAAAACACAAGAATTCTGGTCGTAAAAAGGGAAAATCTAGAAGCCAGTGGGGCATTTTTTGAACAATTTGAAAATTAATTTGTTCTGTGCGTTGTTTGCATGGCCACCGGTTCGTCGGACAAGGACGACAATAGTGTTATCCTGCGGCGGCTGATTTTTCGGCTTGTCCCCTCTCTATCTCTCTTGCGGCGAGAGCAAGCGGAAAACACGCTCACACTGCACCCACCAGAGATGCGCAAAGCCAGTGACTCGATTCTTTTCGTGATCCGGCGGTGAACATCGTTACTTTATTATGTTCCTTGTATTTAATTCGAAAGGGATTTTTTTCATTTATTATGCTTCAAACCACTGTTTTTTTTTTAAAACATGTTAGCGTTTTTTAAAATGGTTTATATATTACATCAGATTGTTGGTAAAAAGTAATAGTTCAAATTCAGTTCAACAATTTAAGCGGAATAAAATAATAATTTAAATATTGAAAAAGCTGATTAGGCAAACATTTTAAAAACACAAATTATCCTAGAACACTATTCCAACAAGTTTCCAAGGTGAACTTTATTTTTTTTTACATTTCCAAACAATTGTGCGCAATTAGCGTGACTTAAGCTGTGACTGCGGCCGCATAAAAATATCGCCGAATGTGTCACCGGTGAGCAGTGCTCATCTCTGCACTCGCTGCCTCGTTATCTGGCGCGCCATACGTGTGCGGGTGTGTGCGTATCGGCTCTCAGAGAGCGCGTGGCGTGAGCGGACTCGCCGACGCGGAGAGCGGAACAGGCTTTGCACAGGCGGCTAACAGCTGTTACGGCTGCAACAGCGCGCTAACAGCGGCATTTGTATGGATTTCGGGCCGTAACAGGCCGCTAGCAGGGGCCCAACAGAGTGCGAGAGCAACGAGAGCGGCGAGAGGCCACTCGCGTGTTGTGTCGCACAGTCAATTTTAGTGTATTTCCGTGCTCGGTGGTGTATTTGAACGGCCAGCCGCGGTCACACTGAAGCAAAAACATTTTTGGCTCGGAGAACGATTAACACAAGCGGACTGAAATTTTTTTGTTTTAGTGTTGCGAAAAAGTTTGTGGGATTTTTGTAAAATCGCCGGAAAATGTGAAAAATATATGGTAGAAAACCGAAATTCGGCAAAATTCCATAGAATATTTAGAAATTTAGTGCGTGGCAATCGGTTGTGTTGTAAAAATTTAAAAACCGGCCAAAAATTGGCCGGAAATTTTTTCAAATTTTCCACGACATTTTCTCGAATTTCGTATTTTCTCAAAAAAATTTTGCGATTTTTATGCAAGCCGGGAAAAATCAAAAACGCTCTGGCGGAGACAACACAAAAAATTTCTGCAATAGAAACTTTGAAACGACGTGAAGAAGAAAACGAAACGAAAACGACGAGCGAACACAGAAAAAAATGGAATATATTTCTGGTCGTCTGTTTTTCTTTCTTTTTCCAATGCTCCTCGCACTCGTTGCCGCTTACCCGTCGTGTGTGTATGCACACCAATGCCGCTCGGCACCAATACCAGCGCACGCTTTCTCTCTCTCGGACTCGTGCTCGCTCTGGCACGAACTCGCTGTTCACGGTGTGCGTGTGTGTGTGTGTGTGTGTGTAACTGTGTGGTGAAAACGTTGGCGTCGCTGTGAGAATTCTGTACGCGCGCCCCAAACCCCAAGTGTGTGTGTGCGTGCCTGCGTGCGTGTGTGAAAGCTTTTGTCAGCCAGCCCCACTAGCGCTCACTAGTGTCGTCCCGTTCGCACCCCACTCGCCACTCGCCGCCTTATTAAATTGAATTTCATATGATGGCCGCT
This sequence comes from Drosophila subpulchrella, assembly GCF_014743375.2. Taxonomy (NCBI): domain Eukaryota; kingdom Metazoa; phylum Arthropoda; class Insecta; order Diptera; family Drosophilidae; genus Drosophila; species Drosophila subpulchrella. Next base: position 25,848,387 of record NC_050613.1, on the reverse strand, counting down.
CGAATGCGGAAGCAAAATCAAAATACGGCCACTTTTTCGGCCATTTAAAATGTAAACTAGACTGCAAGCCACAGGCTCAGCCGGCTGGTATTTCTAGTTCAATTTTTTCCTTGCTCTTGCATTATTTTTGTCCCCCCAAAAGGGTGATTTTTTCCCTCCTTTTTCTTAATTTTTCTAGACTTTACATTTTTTTTGAGCATCTTTTAAAGCATAATTTAGCCAGCAACGGCAATAGTTTTTTTTTTTTTTGTGAACTGGCGGCAAAATAAATTTTATTATTTTCATTTTCGTGGTGTGTGCGCCAGCAGAGCGAGAGGCCAACACACACGTCCACACGTCTGCGGGCAGAGTAGCGAGTACAGCGCATAGTATTGGCGAATAAAATTGCGGGACAAGAACAGAGAGGAGCGGAGAGAGAGAGAGATTGAGATTGAGAGCGGGAGCGTGAGCGAGAGCGAGTGGTCGTCAAGCGGCGCAGAGAGTGCAACGAGAACTGTCATCGGTCTGTCTCTTCTCGTTGCATTTAGTTTCGTTTCCCTTTTCCCCTCGGTTTCGCTGACCACTCGCGCGCGGCTAAAAAAATAATAAATAAATATTGCTTTCGATTTGTGTGTGCGGCCCATTCGTTCCAATAATCTAATAGGCATTGTTATTTGTTCTTGTGCGTTTACAGTTTATGTGCAATGTTAGAGCGGCAAACGGCGGCATTAACAGCAGCAGCAGCGGCAGCAAAAACAACAACAACAACAACAGAAGCAGCAGCGCCAGCAACAAAAACAAAAACAACAACCGAAACACAACAAACCCAACAACAACAGCCAACAATGTGAATTGCTTAGTTTCCCCATTTTTAATTGTAAATGAAAACCGAATCAAGTGCAGATAAAAAAAATAAATTATATTAATTGTATACACACACAAGCATATATAATATATAGTAAAATATATTATGTATATGTAAAGAAAAGCGGAGCCGAAAAAAAGCCGCCAAAAACAAAATAGCAGATTAAAGATGAAAGAAAGCGGAATAAGGCGGATTGCAAGGGAAGAGGAAGAGTGAGAAGAGAGAAGCAAGAGAGAGAGAGCAAGCAAAACAACGACCGTTAATTTTCGCTCAGTGGAGGCAGGCAGGCAACAAACAAACAAACAAACCAGCAAACAACAAACAAACAATAACAATAACAACATCGAGCCGCCCAGCCAAGGTCAACTTTTGGTGTTTTTGGGGCCCAACAACACAAAATGCACGCGTGTGTCTGCTGCTGTTCGACAAACAACAATTGCAACAACAACAACAATAATATTAACAACAAGAACAACGACGGCAGCAGCAACAACAGCAGCAGCAGCGGCAGCAACAACGGCAACAACAACAAACTGCAGCTAGGAGTTGTAGGAGAAGAGGAATCATCAACCACACAGGTCAGGCGAAAGGAGGAAAGCCGGAAGCAGGAGGAGCAGGCGAAGGAGCAGGAGGAGGAGCACCAGAGGAAGGAGGAGGAGGAGGAGGAGAAGGAGAGGGTGAAGGAGGAGGAGTTGTCTGCTGGCCAAAGCGCCAGTGGCGGCGACAACGACAACGATCTCAACGGCTCCGCAACGAGGAGGCGGTGGTGGCTGCGCGGTCCTCCAGGATCAGCGGAAGCGGCAGACGAAGAAGGAGAACGGAGAGAGGGTGCAGCAGGAGGAGAAGGTGCAGCAGGAGCAGGAGGAGTGGGTGCGGGAGCGACGACGACAACAGCAGCGCGGTGGTGGTGGTGGTCTCCATCTCCAACACAATCTCCGCCAGGTGACGTTGCGGTGACGATAGCGCCGGTGACGTTGTTGCTCTCGTTGCAGCGGCAACTAATCATTGGAGCAGCAACAGCAGCAGCAACATCCTTAGCAACAAACACCTCAGCAACAACAGCAACAACCTCCTCTATCAAGTTGAAGATCCCAAAACACCAATACCAAATCCCAATCCTCGCCAGCCACGCCTTTTGAGTGCCTCTTTGTGTGTTGTGTATTGTGCGTGTGCCCTGTGTTGCAGTGTCAAAAAAAAAAAGAAAAGAAAAGAAAAAGAAGCAACAACAAATCGTAAATCTTTTAAAACACTAAACTAAACCAATCTTCTGGCAACCTGTGCAACAACTGTCAAAAACAAAAAAAAGAAGAAAAGCAGCAAATCAAGCTTCTTGTCAGAAACCCTAAATCAGAATACGACTGACTTTCAACGTGGTCGGATTATCAGAACGAAACAAAAAAAAAAAAGAACACACCAGACAGACACATATAAAAATTATATTATATCAAAAAAGCTTGCAAATACGCGAACTCGGAAATATAACCGGCGAACGGAGGAACCTTTTCCCCCGCTTTATTTTCCCCAAAACATTTTTCGTCTTCGTTTTCGGATTCGCTCGCGTCCACGACGGAACAATCCAACTAACTCTATATGATGGCCGATCACTTAGACGAACCGCCCCAGAAGCGGGTCAAAATGGATCCAAGTGAGTAGCGCCCAGGGCCCAGGGAATTTCCATTTTCCCCCTTAGTTCCCCAGTTTTTCGTTTTCCATTTACCACATTTTGACAGGAGAATGAAAATCCCAGCATGACTTGACTTTTCGCAAGCCGGCATTTTATTTTCTCTTTCGAAATGTCAAAGAAAATTGTTCATTTTAGTTAATATCTTATAATAATAATAGTATTATAACTTAGACAATCATTAGCAACTTTTGTGGGACCTTTTTATGAAGATATTTTATAAATACATAAGGATAAGGATTGCAGTGGTCCTCCAGAACTGTCTTTTAATATTAAAGGAACCCCTTATGACCAATCATTAGCAAAAGGAGAACGAAAATCTCAGCACAACTTTACTTTTCGCAAGCCGGCATTTTGTTTTTTCTTTCGTAATGTCCAAGAAAATTTTAATAATCAAACATTACCAACATTTCCTGATCTTTTGATGAAGAATTTTTATATAATACATAAGGATTGCAGTGTCTTTCAATATTAAAAGGAGCACCATGAGATATGGCATATGTAAATGAAATCTTTTTTCTTATATTTATAAAATATGACGGACATTAAAGAATATTTTTTTCTTTTGTTATATACACTGGTCGGCATATGTATTTTGACAAAATAAAAGTTAAGTATACTCATAACTTGAATATACTTCTTGTAAACTATAGGCATCAATGGAAAGGTAATTTCAATGCCGTTTGAATGATACAATACATTTCTTTACCCATTCAGTACTTATTGAAAAGGACGAATTTGTGTAAATCAACTTTGAAATTTTTAAAAAAAACTTTTTTCCTCGTCTTGAAAACTTAAATTTTTTGATGCAAAAAGTTTCTTCAAACAAAAACAATAGTAACTGCAAAAAGAATTTTTCAAAAATCATTTTTCTTATATTTTTTATGAATTTTTGAAAATGCTTAAAAACAGGCATTTGAGCCATATTTTTGTCTTTTTCATACAAATTTTTTCCGACATTGTCACCTTCAAAAAATCATAAAAAATATAAGCAAAATGATATTTGAAAAATTCTTTTTGCAGTTACTATTATTTTTGTTTGAAGAAACTTTTTGCATCAAAAAATTTAAGTTTTCAAGACGAGGAAAAAAGTTTTTTTTTAAAATTTCAAAGTTGATTTACACAAATTCGTCCTTTTCAATAAGTACTGAATGGGTAAAGAAATGTATTGTATCATTCAAACGGCATTGAAATTACCTTTCCATTGATGCCTATAGTTTACAAGAAGTATATTCAAGTTATGAGTATACTTAACTTTTATTTTGTCAAAATACTTATGCCGACCACTGTACATATATATCAAATTTGAATTCAAGTAGATAGTAAGTTTTTAATTTCACCATTTAAAGAAATTGTAATATGATTGATCCCACGTGAGGATCCCTGACAAACCCCTTGCTAATCCCCCATCTGTTCCTCTTCCCGCAGCGGACATCTCCTACTTTCTGGAGGAGAATCTGCCTGACGAGCTGGTGTCCTCGAACAGCGGCTGGTCGGATCAGCTGACCGGCGGAGCAGGCGGCGGCAATGGAGGCGGCGGCGCCTCCGGCGTGACCACAAACTCCACATCCGGACCAAATCCCGGCGGGGGACCCAATAAGCCGGCTGCCCAGGGACCAGGAGGACCTGGTTCCGGACCCGGCGGCGTTGGCGTCGGCGTCAATGTGGGCGTCGGCGGTGTTGTCGGCGTCGGCGTTGTGCCTTCCCAGATGAACGGAGCCGGCGGCGGCAACGGATCCGGCACAGGCGGCGACGACGGCAGTGGCAACGGTTCCGGTGCGGGCAACAGGATCAGCCAAATGCAACACCAGCAGCTGCACCACCTGCTACAGCAGCAACAGCAGGGCCAGAAGGGCGCCATGGTGGTGCCCGGGATGCAGCAGCTGGGCAGCAAGTCGCCCAATCTCCAGTCGCCCAACCAGGCCGGCATGCAGCAGGTGGTGGGCACCCAGATGAGTATGGTCAACTCGATGCCCATGTCGATATCGAATAATGGCAACAATGGCATGAATGCCATACCAGGTGAGTCTCTCTCTCTAATCTTGTCTAGCTTTCAGTCTAGAATTCTATGGTAACACCTTCTATAACAATCCCATTCTCGCTGACTTCCTTGCAGGCATGAACACCATTGCCCAGGGCAATTTGGGAAACATGGTGCTGACAAACAGCGTGGGCGGCGGCATGGGCGGCATGGTCAATCATCTGAAGCAGCAGCCAGGCGGCGGCGGCGGCGGCATGATCAATGCCGTCTCCGTACCAGGTGGACCCGGAGCGGGACCTGGTGGTGTTGGCGCTGGCGGCGGCGGAGCAGTTACCCCCAACCAGGGCATGCACATGCAGAATGGCCCCATGATGGGCCGGATGGTGGGGCAACAGCATATGCTCCGTGGCCCCCATCTCATGGGCGCTGCGGGTGGAGCCGGCGGACCAGGCAATGGACCAGGTGGCGGAGGACCACGCATGCAGAATCCCAATATGCAAATGGGTGAGTGTTTTCCCCTTACCCGGATTGTAAAGGAATCGTTGACTAAGTATCTTGGTTTTTATGCGCTCGCAGGTCAACTCAACAGTCTGCCTTATGGAGTGGGTCAGTATGGAGGCCCTGGCGGTGGCAACAATCCCCAGCAGCAACAGCAGCAGCAACTTCTCGCCCAGCAGATGGCCCAAAGAGGAGGAGTTGTGCCTGGAATGCCACAGGGTAACCGACCCGTCGGCACTGTGGTGCCCATGTCCACACTCGGAGGCGATGGATCCGTGCCCGCTGGTCAGTTGGTCAGTGGGAATCCACAGCAGCAGCAGCAGATGCTGGCGCAGCAGCAATCCGGAGCCATGGGCCCGCGTCCTCCGCAACCCAACCAACTGCTAGGTCATCCAGGGCAGCAGCAGCAGCAACCAGGAACCTCGCAGCAGCAACAGCAACAGCAGCAGGGAGTGGGACTGGGAGGAGCTGGTGTTGTGGCCAATGCGGGAGCAGTTGCTGGCGTGCCGGCAGTGGCAGGCGGTGGAGCTGGAGGCGCCGTGCAAGCGAGTGGCCCCGGTGGCGCCAATCGCGATGTGCCCGACGATCGGAAGCGACAGATCCAGCAGCAGCTGATGCTTCTGCTCCATGCCCACAAGTGCAACCGCAGGGAGAACCTCAACCCGAACAGAGAGGTGTGCAACGTCAACTACTGCAAGGCGATGAAATCCGTGCTGGCCCACATGGGCACCTGCAAGCAGAGCAAGGACTGCACCATGCAGCATTGCGCCTCCTCGCGCCAGATTCTGCTGCACTACAAGACGTGCACGAACAGTGGCTGCATCATTTGCTATCCCTTTCGGCAGAATCATTCGGTTTTTCCAAACGCGAGTGTTCCACCTGGTGGCGGCCCGGCTGGAATAGCAGGTGCACCACCAGGAGCCGGCGGAGCGGCTGGTGGAGCAGCCGGAGCAGGCGGTAATCTTCAGCAGCAGCAGCAGCAACAACAGCAGCAGCAACAGAACCAACAGCCCAATCTCACCGGTCTGGTGGTGGACGGCAAGCAAGGACAGCAGGTGGCACCGGGAGGTGGTCAGAACACTGCCATAGTTCTTCCCCAACAGCAGGGAGCGGGCGGAGCACCGGGTGCGCCCAAAACGCCAGCCGACATGGTCCAACAGTTGACCCAACAGCAGCAGCAGCAGCAACAGCAGGTGCACCAGCAGCAGGTCCAGCAGCAGGAGCTCCGTCGCTTCGATGGCATGGGCCAGGTCGGCTTATCGCCCGTACCAGCCGGTGGAATGCAGCAGCAGCAGCAGCAAGGATTGCCTCCTGTGATTCGCATGCAAGGCGCTCAGCCGGCAGCCAGGGTCCTCGGACCCGGTGGTCCCGGCGGTCCAAGTGGACCAAATGTCCTGCCAAACGACGTGAACAGCCTGCATCAACAACAGCAACAAATGCTTCAACAGCAGCAGCAGGGCCAGAACCGACGACGCGGTGGCCTGGCCACTATGGTGGAGCAACAGCAGCAGCAGCAACCCAATCCCGCCCAGCTGGGTGGCAACATTCCAGCACCACTCTCTGTCAACGTCGGTGGCTTTGGCAATGCCAATTTCGTTGGTGCCGCAGCTGGCGGAGCCGTTGGAGCCAATGACAAGCAGCAGCTGAAGGTGGCCCAAGTGCATCCGCAGAGCCATGTGGTTGGCGGAGCGGGCGGAGCAGCGGCGGGTGCTGGAGCGAGCGGTGGCCAAGTGGCAGCCGGTTCCAGTGTCCTGATGCCGGCCGATACCACGGGCAGTGGCAACGCGGGCAATCCCAACCAGAACGCTGGAGGCGGCGGAACCGGAACTGCCGGCGGCGGTGGCAATGGCGGCAACACTGGAGCTCCGGGCGACAACGAGAAGGACTGGCGGGAATCGGTGACCGCCGATCTGCGCAACCATCTCGTCCACAAACTGGTGCAGGCCATCTTCCCCACCTCGGATCCCACCACCATGCAGGACAAGCGGATGCACAATCTCGTCTCGTATGCGGAGAAGGTCGAGAAGGACATGTACGAGATGGCCAAGTCCAGGTCCGAGTACTATCACCTGCTGGCCGAGAAGATATACAAGATCCAGAAGGAGCTGGAGGAGAAGCGACTGAAGCGCAAGGAGCAGCACCAGCAGATGTTGATGCAGCACCAGGGCGTTGCGAATCCGGCGGCAGGAGGAGCAGGAGGCGCAGCTGGCGGAGCGGGCAGTGCAGCTGGCGGTGCTGGCGGAGTAGTTCTTCCCCAGCAGCAGCAACAACAGCAGCAGGGTCAGCCAGGTCAGCAGCAGCAGCAGCCTCTGCAGGGCTGCATTCATCCCAGCATCAGTCCCATGGGCGGTGTGATGCCGCCGCAGCAGTTGCGTCCACAGGGCCCACCGGGAATACTGGGTCAGCAGGCGGGTGCAGCTCTCGGCGTCGGTGGTGTGGGTGTCACCAACAACATGGTGACCATGCGCAGTCACTCGCCCGGCGGCAACATGCTCGCCTTGCAGCAGCAGCAGCGCATGCAGTTCCCGCAGCAACAACAACAGCAGCAGCAACCGCCCGGCTCTGGAGCCGGTAAAATGTTGGTCGGTCCACCCGGACCCAGTCCCGGTGGCATGGTGGTCAATCCGGCGCTATCGCCCTACCAGACGACCAATGTGCTCACCAGTCCGGTGCCGGGACAGCAGCAACAGCAGCAGTTCATCAATGCGAACGGCGGCACAGGCGCCAATCCTCAGCTGAGCGAGATCATGAAGCAGCGACACATCCACCAGCAGCAACAACAGGCGCAACAACAACAGGCGCAGCAGCAGGGAATGTTGCTGCCGCAATCGCCCTTCAGCAATGCCACGCCCCTGCAACAGCAGCAACAGGCGACCAGCAACAGCTTTAGCTCGCCAATGCAGCAGCAACAACAGCAGCAGCAACAAGGTCAGCAGCAGCAACAACAAAAGCCCGGCAGTGTGCTTAACAACATGCCGCCCACGCCCACGAGTCTGGAGGCTCTCAATGCGGGGGCTGGAGCGCCCGGAACGGGTGGTTCCGCCTCCAATGTGACGGTTTCAGCTCCGAGCCCATCGCCTGGCTTCCTGTCCAATGGCCCCTCGATCGGCACGCCCTCCAACAACAACAATAGCAGCAGTGCTAACAACAACCCGCCCTCGGTGAGCAGTCTCATGCAACAGCCGCTGAGCAATCGGCCGGGTACGCCTCCCTACATACCCGCCTCCCCAGTGCCGGCGACCAGTGCCTCCGGATTGGCGGCGAGCAGTACGCCCGCCTCGGCAGCAGCCACCTGTGCGAGTAGCGGCAGTGGCAGCAACAGCAGCAGCAGTGGAGGAGCCACTGCGGCGGGTGCCAGCTCCACGTCATCATCATCTTCCTCGGCGGGCTCGGGTACACCGCTCAGCTCTGTGTCCACTCCCACCTCGGCCACGATGGCCACCAGCAGTGGTGGTGGTGGTGGCGGAGGAGGAGCAGGTGGATCATCTACCACACCCGCTAGCAATCCACTGCTCCTCATGTCTGGAGGAACGGCCGGAGGTGGAGCGGGAGCGACGACGACCACTTCGACGTCGTCGAGCAGTCGCATGATGAGCAGCTCCAGCAGTCTATCCTCCCAGATGGCCGCCCTGGAGGCTGCGGCGCGGGACAACGACGACGAGACACCCTCGCCATCTGGCGAAAATACCAACGGCAGTGGCGGTAGTGGAAATGCTGGCGGTATGGCCTCCAAGGGCAAGCTGGACTCCATCAAACAGGATGACGATATCAAGAAGGAGTTCATGGACGACAGCTGTGGCGGGAACAACGACAGCTCACAGATGGACTGCTCGACGGGCGGTGGCAAGGGAAAGAATGTGAATAACGACGGCACCAGCATGATCAAAATGGAGATCAAAACGGAGGATGGTCTCGATGGCGAGGTGAAGATTAAAACCGAGGCCATGGATGTGGACGAAGCTGGAGGTTCGACGGCGGGAGACCATCATGGTGAAGGTGGTAGCGGTGTTGGCGGCGGCAAGGACAACATCAATGGCGCCCACGATGGTGGAGCGGCAGGCGGTGCAGTGGATATAAAGCCCAAAACGGATACAAAACCACTCGTACCGGAGCCACTGGCCCCCAATGCGGGTGACAAGAAGAAGAAATGCCGTAAGTGAAGGAGGAGGAGTTGTATGTAGAGAAATCTAAACTAACCCGCTATTTCTTCCATATAGAATTCAATCCCGAAGAGCTGCGCACCGCTTTGCTACCAACGCTGGAGAAGCTTTACAGGCAGGAGCCCGAATCCGTGCCCTTTCGCTATCCCGTCGATCCCCAGGCCCTGGGCATTCCCGACTACTTTGAGATCGTCAAGAAGCCCATGGATCTGGGCACCATACGCACCAACATCCAGAACGGCAAGTACAGTGATCCCTGGGAGTATGTGGACGATGTTTGGCTGATGTTCGACAATGCCTGGCTGTATAACCGCAAGACATCGCGGGTCTATCGTTATTGCACAAAGGTATGTGGCTAGGACCTGGATCCTCAAGAATTCGAGGTTAATTCTGGTGGTTTCTTTTTCATTAGCTTTCCGAAGTCTTTGAGGCAGAGATCGATCCTGTAATGCAAGCCCTCGGTTATTGCTGCGGCAGGAAGTACACGTTCAATCCACAGGTGCTCTGCTGCTACGGCAAGCAGCTGTGCACGATTCCGCGGGATGCGAAGTACTACAGCTACCAGAACAGGTATGTGCTGATCCGATCTGGATCCTCCATTTCTGAACCCCCCCCACCCACACTTTCTCGCCCGTCGAGGATAATATTTGCTTGGCTCCGTTTCGTTTCTGTTTCTCTGTTTGATGTGAAATGTAATTTAGTTGAACCGCTTGCTCGTTTATGAATGTTCCAATTCAGCGAGTCCTTGAATATATGTCTTTTATTGTAATCAGAGGCCTGTTTCGGTTTTCAAAGATCTCTTTTTTGAAAACAGTTTCAGTTTTTCAGACAAAAATTTAAGAACCTTAAATATCTAGGCTCTATGAAAACGCTGTGAAAATTATAAAGCCAGAACAGGTCCTGTGATTTAGTTATAAACCGCTTGCTCTCTCTGTTACCGATTCCGTATCAATGTTTGATTGCTGCTTTCAGCATCTTTACTTTACCATAATCTAAAATGTCCGTTTTGTGCACTAATTTGATGGCTTTAGATCCTTGATCCCCCTTGCTCCCTTCCCGCCCTCTCTCTTCTGTGTTTTCCTGTGTGTGTGTTTTATCCCCAATGTTGCTGTGTACATAAAATCATTAATGTTGCACATAGCGCACAATGGAATTCGAAAAAGATATATATATTTAGAGGTATATAACAAACCAACAACGATACACACACACAAACACAGACACCTTATAGTATCGCCGCTTTTGCTGCTGCTTGAAGCATTCCCCGATCCATCATGGCCATTAACTAACTGGATTCAATCTAACGCAATCCAATCCCTGGTCCAAGAAGTCGAGGTTTAACATTCCACATATTTCGAGTAGTCAGAACCGAGCAAAACGAATCAAAAACAGGGAAATCACATCCTTGTAAGACTGTATTTCTGGGATATTTTAATAAAAAAAACCCCGAACAAATAACCCAACTGCAAGATCTGTTCAAACATCAAAATCATATGATAGCGAACCGATCCCGAACTCATATAACAGGAAAACTTGAATATCCCAGTGTATTATTTAATACAATACAATACATTCATATGAGGTATATGATATAATAGAAAACCGATCTCAAGTTCATATAAATGGAATTGAAATACAATTCTCTTTATATTAATTGTATTAAATGGAATTTTTAAAAAGTTTAAGCTCTGATATGTTCCAAACTTAAGATCATAATACTCATGGGATATTGAAGTGTACCTATAACGATTATACCCCTTAATTGTTGTATTAATGTGTAAAAATTCTAATGCAAACAAAATCACTCTTTTTGTTTCTCTTCCTTTCTTTCTTTTTATGTTTATTTTGATTTACATTTCTCCCTCGCAACAACTACAAAAAAACCAAAATAATAATAATAATACCCGTTAATCTGTGTCACCTCATAACTGTATTATTGCGTGTCTTAATCAAACTTTGTGTCTGTGTGTGTGTGTACCACTCTCTGTGTGTGTGAAAATTGATAATAAAAAAACAACAAAAAAAACTGAAACAAATACAACATATGAACCACACTCACATATACACTCGCAATTGACTAAATGCATATAACCATCTCGCTTGCACGCACACCTGTACATCCGTACATCCGAACACCTGTACACCCATACACCTGTACACACGCCTGTGTTGTTGTGTTCCCTTTTTGGCTGCCATCTTCAAATTTCGTCCATCAATCAACTAAAATCGTAAAAAAAAAAACAAAAAACCAAAAAAACTATATAAAAACAAACGCAATCGAACAACCAAAAATCAAAACAACAGTCTAAAGGAATACGGTGTCGCCTCAAATAGATACACCTACTGCCAAAAGTGCTTTAACGACATCCAGGGCGATACGGTCACACTGGGCGACGATCCTCTGCAATCGCAAACGTAAGTACCAAAAAAAAGCAATTAATATATATTGTTTATATTATTTTAAGTTGGGAAATAGTTTGTATTTATTAAAAGAGATTATTTCTAGAATATAATCTATAGTTCCTATAGATCCGACCAGATTTCAATAAAAATACGGTCTTACTAAAGATCACATAGCATATCATTTCATTGAGGAAATAGGTTCAGAAATATTATTAGTTTTACAAGGAGGGTCATTAAAAACAATAGTTTACGTTGGAAATTGTAAAAAATTTAATCGTAAAACGTCGAAAAGGTAAGGTTTAAGTGAAAGTAACTATTTTATTTGTAAAGCAATGAGCTCTTGGTATATTATCTGATAAAGTTAAAAATGCTAGTTAAAATAAATAAATAAAAACAGGATACAAATAATATATAGACATAGGCAGCTTCAACAGTCTTTAATAGGTATAAAGTATTTGTTAATCGTTCTCGGTTATTTTACGTTTATTAACATTGTATACACTTTAAAAAATCGGAGAAAAAGTAGGGCCAAGTAAAATTAGTTAGTTTTATAATATTAATAGATTACAACATTTTAGATATAGGCGGTTTCAAAAACAGTCATCAATAGGGATAGGAATAAGTATAAGGGGCTTAGATTATTTGAAAAATACCTTAATTATGAACCCCACCATGTGTTTACCCTCTTCCCACAGCCAAATCAAGAAGGACCAGTTCAAGGAGATGAAGAACGATCACCTGGAGCTGGAGCCGTTCGTCGATTGCCAGGAGTGCGGGCGCAAGCAGCACCAGATCTGTGTGCTCTGGCTGGATTCGATTTGGCCCGGCGGCTTTGTGTGCGACAACTGCCTGAAAAAGAAGAACTCGAAGCGGAAGGAGAACAAGTTCAACGCGAAACGCCTGCCCACCACCAAGCTGGGCGTGTACATAGAGACCCGGGTGAACAACTTCCTGAAGAAGAAGGAGGCGGGCGCCGGCGAGGTGCACATCCGTGTGGTCAGCTCGTCGGACAAGTGCGTGGAGGTGAAGCCCGGCATGCGGCGACGATTCGTCGAGCAGGGCGAGATGATGAACGAGTTCCCGTATCGGGCCAAGGCCCTCTTTGCCTTCGAGGAGGTGGACGGCATCGATGTCTGCTTCTTTGGCATGCACGTCCAGGAGTACGGCTCGGAGTGCCCGGCGCCGAATACTCGGCGTGTTTACATCGCCTACCTGGACTCCGTTCATTTCTTCCGGCCACGACAATACCGTACGGCGGTATATCACGAGATCCTGCTGGGCTACATGGACTATGTGAAGCAGCTGGGCTACACCATGGCCCACATCTGGGCCTGCCCGCCCTCGGAGGGCGACGACTACATCTTCCACTGCCATCCAACGGACCAGAAGATTCCGAAACCCAAGCGCCTGCAGGAGTGGTACAAGAAGATGCTCGACAAGGGCATGATCGAACGCATCATACAGGACTACAAGGACATCCTGAAGCAGGCGATGGAGGACAAGCTGGGCTCCGCCGCCGAGCTGCCCTACTTTGAGGGCGACTTCTGGCCCAATGTGCTGGAGGAGAGCATCAAGGAGCTGGACCAGGAGGAGGAGGAGAAGCGCAAGCAGGCCGAGGCCGCCGAGGCAGCGGCTGCAGCGAATGTAAGTGTGGTTGGAAAGGATATGTTTAGTATATAACTACTCAAACTAGTCGCTAAATTTGTTTATATATGATAAGTATATGGAATATTTGTAATATTACATGTTCCCCTAATCCTTTACAGCTTTTCTCCATCGAGGAGAACGAGGTCAGCGGCGATGGCAAGAAAAAGGGCCAGAAGAAGGCCAAGAAATCGAACAAATCGAAGGCGGCGCAGCGTAAGAACAGCAAAAAGTCCAATGAGCACCAATCGGGCAACGATCTCTCCGCCAAAATCTATGCGACCATGGAGAAGCACAAGGAGGTCTTCTTTGTGATCCGTCTGCACTCCGCTCAGTCAGCAGCGAGCTTAGCGGTTAGTGTGCTTTCATAACTGAGTGGGATTAGGTTGACTTACTTGGTATTATTTTTCCATTTTACAGCCCATCCAGGATCCCGATCCGCTGCTCACATGCGACCTGATGGACGGACGCGATGCCTTCCTGACCCTCGCCCGCGACAAGCACTTTGAGTTCTCATCGCTGCGGCGCGCCCAGTTCTCGACGCTGTCCATGTTGTACGAGCTGCATAACCAGGGCCAGGATAAGTTCGTTTACACCTGCAACAACTGCAAGACGGCGGTGGAGACTAGATTCCACTGCACCGTCTGTGATGTGAGTATTGTTTATGGGATATTCCCATTTTTATTTAAAACAAAAACGATTTGTATATACATATGTATAAGCATGAGCCTACTCCAAGTGAGATAAGGCGGGTAATGTGATAGAAGTGGCTTGGGTTCGACTTGTCTCGCTCAGTTGAGTGTGGACCGCTCAAGACGCTATTACTCATAAAGCAAATCGGGCGTTGTAGAAGAATAAGCTCTGATTTCGCAAGAAATTGAAATTTAGAAAGCAGTTCATTGAGCGATTTACAAAGTAATCTTCGTTTAAAGTAATGGTAAATGGTTAAACTATATATATAAAGTGATAAAGTGGAATTATCATCATTCATATATATTATATTCAGATATTTGCAATACAAAAGGGAATTTATCTAAAGTTTCAAACTAGTTTTCTTTATATATAAAGATATGGTATTATATACTTTATTTATACGCAGAAAGTGACTCTGGAATCTTCTATACATAAAGGGGAATTTATCTAAAGTATAAAACTAGTATTCTATATATACAAACTATATCACGCCAAGCGAAATATAGAGGGGAATACTGGTAAACCTTGAACACCCCTTGCTAATCCAACTCTCCCTTCCTTTGCCACTCCACAGGACTTCGATCTGTGCATCGTCTGCAAGGAGAAGGTCGGCCATCCGCACAAAATGGAGAAGCTCGGCTTCGACATCGACGACGGCTCTGCGCCGGCGGATCACAAGCAGGCCAATCCGCAGGAGGCCCGCAAGCAGTCAATCCAGCGGTGCATCCAATCCCTGGTGCACGCCTGCCAGTGTCGCGACGCCAACTGCCGTCTGCCCTCGTGCCAGAAGATGAAGCGCGTCGTCCAGCACACGAAGAACTGCAAGCGCAAGACCAACGGAGGCTGCCCCATTTGCAAGCAGCTCATCGCCCTCTGCTGCTACCATGCCAAGCACTGTCAGGAGCAGAAGTGCCCTGTGCCCTTCTGTCCCAACATCAAGCACAAGCTCAAGCAGCAGCAGCTCCAGCAGAAGTGAGTTCATTTCAATTGATTGTATTGATTCGTTTGTATCAAATTAATTGCCTCGAAGAGGCAGCAAATTGATTTGGTTTATGTGCGGGGTATAGTCATCTGTGTAGACCCACTAAAACATTTGTATTCTTCTTTCCATTTTTGCAGACTCCAACAGCAACAGCTGCTGCGTCGCCGTGTGGCGCTCATGTCCCGGACAGCAGCTCCGGCTGCCCTGCCCGGTCCCGCTACCGTCAGCGGTCCGGCCGTGGTCGCTGGCGGAGTGCCCGTGGTGGGGATGTCCGGCGTGGCGGTTAGCCAGCAGGTGATACCCGGCCAGGCGGGCATATTGCCACCGGGAGCGGGTGGCATGTCGCCGTCCACAGTTGCAGTGCCGTCGCCCGTTTCGGGCGCCGGCGGAGCCGGTGGCATGGGTGGCATGACCTCACCACATCCACATCAGCCGGGCATTGGTATGAAACCAGGTGGCGGTCACTCACCGTCGCCGAATGTCCTGCAGGTGGTGAAACAAGTCCAGGAGGAGGCGGCCCGTCAGCAGGTCTCGCATGGCGGTAACTTCGGCAAGGGTGTGCCCATGGCGCCGCCCCAGATGAATCGACCGATGGGAGGCGCCGGACCCAATCCGAATGTTGTCAATCAGCTGGGCGGCATGGGTGTCGGCGTTGGTGGAGTTGGTGGCGTCGGTGTCGGCGGCGTTGGCGGAGTGGGCGTTGGCCAATTAAGCGCGGGCGGCGGTGGCAATCCACCCGGGGGCCCCGGTGTTCCCGGCTCTGGTAACTGCGGCATGGCCGTGAACCACCTGCTGTCCATGGATCAGTGGGGCGGTGGCGGTGCCGGCGGCGGAGGAGCAAATCCGGGCGGCGGTAATCCCCAGGCGCGCTATGCCAACAATGCCAGCGGCATGCGCCAGCCCTCGCAGCTGATGCAGACGAATCTGATACCGCCGCAGCAGCAGCAACAGATGATGGGCGGCCTGGGCGGACCCAATCAGCTGGGTGGTGGCCAAATGGCCGTCGGCGGTCAGCACGGAGGCATGGGCATGGGAATGGGAGCACCGCCAATGGCCGGAACTGTGGGCGGCGTGCGTCCACCACCCGGAGCCGGCGGTGGCGGAGGAAGTGCCACTGGCGGCGGCCTTAATACCCAGCAACTCGCCCAGATCATGCAGAAGATCAAGAACAATCCCACCAACGAGAGCAACCAGCACATTCTCACCATCCTGAAGCAAAATCCCCAGATCATGGCGGCGATCATCAAGCAGCGCCAGCAGAGCCACCAGTCGCAGATCAATGCGGCGGCAGGCGGAGGAGCACCCGGCCCCGGCGGTGGAGCTCTGCAGCAGCAGCAGGCGGGCAACGGGCCGCAGAATCCCCAGCAGCAGCAGCAACAACAACAGCAGCAACAGCAGCAGCAGCAACAGGTGATGCAGCAGCAGCAGATGCAGCACATGATGAACCAGCAGCAGGGCGGCGGCGGTCCACAGCAGATGAATCCCAACCAGCAGCAGCAGCAGGTCAATCTCATGCAGCAGCAAGGTGGGCCGGGAGGACCCGGCACTGGACAACCGCATCGCATGCCCAACATGCAGAACGCAGCCATGATGCTGCAGAGCCTGCCGCCCAACATGTCGCCCGGCGTCTCCACGCAGGGAGGAATGGTGAGTGACCAAGAACAGTCTCATAAAAAGTCCAATCTTGGGCCAAATCGGGTCATATAGTTTATTTTTATAATTGGAGAGAGATAATCCCTTAAAATCATATATAAACTTCTAATTATCTTATTTTACTATAAGAATCGCCGGTATCCTAAATACTGAAAACGGTTTGGTATAAAAATCTAAAATCAAATGCCGAAATAAGGAAATAATTGTAGGATGCATACCAATGCTAAGTATATAGAATAGTAATCAGGGTTTACCACTAATTATATCATTCTTAAGTTATTTAAACAAAAAAACGTTCATCTAAATTTAAGAAATTTCTTAGAGGTCTGAAGTTATATAATCTAGATGTTTGTAATAGGTATAAACCCATGTTTTATTAAAAAATAAATTCTACGATGCCTGCTGTACAAAATATGTAGAACAATCGACCTCGAAACACCCTAAAATGCTAGTAAAATATAAAATATTTATCAGGGTTTTCTACTATTACAAAAACATTCATTTGAACTAGGGTAATTTTTTTATGAGGTCTAAAATAATTCTAATATATAAAATTGTTGACCCAAAAAAAAAACTAAAAATGCTGCTTAAATATAAAATATCAGGTTTTCCTATTATTAAGATCCATTCTTAAGTCTCATTTAAACTAAAGTAATTTCTTGATGAGGTCTGCAGTTAACCCACATTTAACACAACTCTATCTAAAACGATCCTATGAACTGGGTGAACCCAGTGAATTCCGGCTGTTATACTGAGTACAAATTCCACCCCCTCACAGGTGCCCAACCAGAACTGGAACAAGATGCGCTACATGCAGATGAACCAGTACCCGCCACCGTATCCGCAGCGCCAGCGTGGTCCGCACATGGGCGGAGCGGGACCCGGTCCCGGTCAGCAGCAGTTCCCCGGCGGCGGCGGCGGCGGAGCGGGTAACTTCAATGCGGGCGGAGCTGGCGGCGCTGGCGGCGTCGTGGGAGTGGGCGGAGTGCCTGGAGGAGCAGGAGCCGTGCCCGGCGGCGATCAGTACTCGATGGCCAATGCGGCGGCGGCATCCAATATGCTGCAGCAGCAGCAGGGCCAGGTGGGCGTCGGAGTTGGTGTCGGAGTGGGCGTGGGCGTGAAGCCAGGACCCGGACAACAGCAACAGCAGATGGGCGTCGGGATGCCGCCGGGAATGCAGCAGCAGCAGCAGCAACAACAACAGCAGCAGCAGCAGCAACAACAACAACCGCTGCAGCAGCAGCAGATGATGCAGGTGGCCATGCCGAATGCGAATGCCCAGAATCCGTCGGCGGTGGTCGGAGGACCCAATGCCCAGGTGATGGGTCCACCGACGCCGCACTCGCTGCAGCAGCAGCTGATGCAATCGGCCCGCTCCTCGCCGCCCATCCGTTCGCCGCAGCCAACGCCATCGCCACGATCGGCGCCATCGCCACGTGCTGCTCCATCCGCCTCGCCACGGGCCCAGCCCTCGCCGCACCATGTGATGAGCCATTCGCCGGCGCCGCAGGGACCACCGCACGACGGAATGCACAATCACGGCATGCACCATCAGTCGCCGCTGCCAGGAGTGCCCCAGGATGTGGGCGTGGGCGTCGGCGTTGGCGTCAATGTCGGCGTGGGCAATGTCGGAGTGGGCAATGCGGGTGGCGCCCTGCCCGACGCCTCCGACCAGCTGACCAAGTTTGTGGAGCGGCTCTAGTGCAGCAGCAACAGCAGCGGCAGCACCAGCAGCAGCTACAATGGATGGTAGCCGTGGCCCAGGGGCTAGAGACTGATTGTATCACCAACCAGACGACGACGACGACGACGACGAGGATCCACATCAGCATCATCGTCATCCAGCCAGCAGGGATCACCAGTGTGTGTTAAACTTTAAACGACCTATTGCGTACTATATTATATAATTATTTTTTTTATCAAAAGCACCCCCTAATTGTATAGCGTTATCATGATTATAAACCAAGCAACTATCACACCTAATTTGTACTGTAGCCTAAGATATCCAATTTCCCACAACCCCCATTCATCCGAGCACCCAAAACCCCTTACTTTAAGTCTAGGACAAAATTTGAACAAACAATTATGATTCGATTTCCAATCTAAGCCCGCGCGATTAAGTAAATATATAAATCATATATTTCATATGCTCTAATAACACACACACACCATGTATTAATTAATTAATGAATGCAATTCGTTGTTCAACCAAACCGAAATAGAAAAGTATGAGAGGATCAGGATCAGGATTAGTACGATGAGGCGAAACATGGGCAGACCTCGATGTGACAACGTTTAAAACGTTGAGCGAAAGCTGAAAAACCTTTCCTTAGTAACTTACATTTTAAGCAGCAGCGAATGTCGAAATGTTTTGTAACGTAAAATTATTTATTTTGTGACAGAAGCGAACAAACGAATCAAGCAAGTTTGTGTAATGATTGAGAGATTGAGTGTTGTAAAGTTGAATTAAGTTTTTTGTACCCTTGTAGTGTTGTAAGCCAGTTGACAGACGACGACGATGACGACGACAATTCACCCGACCATCCGCATCCGCACAAGAAATATATAGCCTATAGTGAACATGTGCCTGTTGGCGATCGGCAGTTGATTAAGTGCTCCTTATAGGAGCTTCAAATTGGGAACACGCATAGAGTAAATACATATTTTTTATACACAAATCGAACGGAATAGGAATCTGAAACGTAATCGTAATCGCAGTCTGAATCGAAATCGGGGATCCTCATCCTTATAGCCTCGCCGCCGCCCCCCCTTAATCATCATAACCCAAGAATCACTTCCAGTTGACAGACAACAATAAGTATAACCAAGGATGAGGAGGATGATAATGATAATGATAAATGATATTGATAACGATTATAACGCAACCGCAAACGCAATTAGGAGAATCAGGAATCAGGACAGTAGCAAACGAAACACCAAACAGTTTAGCAGAGGAGTGGGATGACCGGGGTAGCGATACGAAAGGAGTATGATTAACAAGAGCAACAAAATAGCAATAGCCAAAATGCTTTGAAAACAGATTTAGGGTACTTGAGCTAACTAAGGAACTAACATTTACAACATATATATATATATATATTATGATGATTATGCATACGTAGGACGACAACAAATTAGAGTTGTAATTTCTAACAAATTGTTCACGAATTGATTGTTTATATTGATTAAGGATTTTAGTCGTTTAAGAATTTCGCCCCCTTTGTGTGTGTGTGTGTGTGTGTATGCGTGAGTGCGGTCGTTTTGCGCGCGCGTGTGTGTGTGTGTGTGTGCGTTCCTAATTCCCCAATTTTATTACATCCATTTAATTTCGAACCTAATTGTATATATTATATACTATACCATAATAACTTGACGTTTTACTTAGTATTTGATTTTGTGATAGCCAAAAGAAAGGGATGAGGGAGCGCCAACAGAACCCCCATTTGTCTCAAAAGCAAAAAGCAGGATTTTTTACGGGGGACACGCAGGATTGATTGCTATTTATTAACGCTAAAACAAAGGAAAACAAACAAAAAACCATTTAGGCTATAAAATTTTAGGCTTAAACGCGATTTAGTTATATCACTATTTATTAGACCGTAGTCTGTAGTTTCCAACTGGGTTCTTATATCATGTCTAACTATCATTTTTTTTTACATCTAAGATGGTATCTCGGAGGAGGGGAGGATGGATAGTGGTATTGTTTTCGTTTTCAAACTGTTTTCATTCTACCAGTTGCCGCCGCCCAAGAATCAGAAAGAGACAGAAGACAGCGAGAGAGCGAGACAGTAGATGAGGAGGGGAGGGGATTTTGTAAATTTTAGATACTAGGAATACTACTTATTCACTGCGCATAAAAATGCCTTCGATTGCGAGATCAGCAAGTAACTAACATTAATGTAAATACCCAACACACACACACACACACATACGAATACAAATACAGATACACATAATATATATATTAATATATAATATATATTTACCGATTACTGATTACCGATTACTGATAGGTGTAGTAGGTCACATGTACGCGACAGTTTGTAAAATCCAATGCCCTAGTTCGTAAGCCGCGCATATATCGAAAGAATCGGTTATATCGTTTATACATAGATCGATCTACAACGCCACACACACATATGGCATAAAAATCTATATATATATATAAATATATCGGGATATATACTTTTAGTTAGTGTGTTTTTAAACGAAACGCGCATAGTTTCCTTAGCTAAGCGAAAGACAACAACAAAAAATAAGAAAACCAACTAAAAAAGCTGCGCCTGCCACCGATAAAACCGATAAACATAAAAAAAAAAACAGAAAGGACGAGGAGAAAAGGAAACCCACGCTGCGCTGCACACAATCAAAACAAAACAAAAAAAAAAAACAAAAAACAGACACCAAAAAACAAAAACTAAAAATAAAGCAAGTTAAAGTAAATATTATTATATAGAAACGAAAACATACTCAAGTCACTGGGCTCTGCCGCCGAATGCCTTTGTACTTTTAACGTATGGAACAATGATCGGTAATTGATTATCGACAATCGTCGATCGGTAATAGTTGCGATAACAAGACGCTGCCTTCAAAACGCAGACGCCGCGTGCTGGTGCAAAACAAAAAAAAAAAAGAGAAAGTTATCGGATTAGCGGGCGCAGCGTTTAATTTTTAAGTCAACCCACGATAGTAACCAAAAAAAAATGAGGAAGATCTGAGAGAGAGGGAGACGGAGAGAGAAAGAGCTGCTTGCCGTCTTTTCTGCGCATTGTTTTTGTTTTTATACCACACACACAGTCAGCAGCAATGAACAAAGTTATGGGTGTGAAAGAGAGCGAGAGAAAGAGAGAGTGGCTGAGTGAGTGTGCGAGTGCGAGTGGTAAAGACACATCAATTATCGTTTTTAAACCGTTTTGTGTGAGAGCGACGAAGCGAGCGAGCGAGAGAAAGAAAGTTAGAGAGAGAGAGAGAGAGAGAGCATATTCCAAAACTATTTGTGATTACAATTATATATGATGATGAAAAGAGAAAGAAGTAGGAGGAGGAGGAGAAAGGATGCGAAGAAAGCCGGAAGCCAGAAATCCAGAAAACTTAGAAGCAACACAAATCGCATTAACCGGATGATACCTAGAGTCTAAGCCTTAGTCTAAAACCAGCGCTATATACACATTTATATCTACTTAGGTACGATCGATCACACGAGAGCGCGGGATATATATATATATATATATATATATATACACATATAAATAGTTAAGTCCACGATTGTAAATTATAAATGAACATTTATTCTAAATGCAGTAGCAGCGGAAAAAAAAACGAAAATCGTTAACCGGAAGACGAAGACGAAGCACTTTGCTAAACGCGTTTATTATTATGCATACAAAATGTAATTTCTTATAACAAAAACCAAGAAAACCCACAAAAAAAGAACTCGCGAAGGGGAAAAAGAAAGAAAAAGGAAAAAGAAAACAAAAAGAAAAACAAAAAGAAAAACACAAAGGATGCGAAGGATAGATAAGTCAAGTGTAAAGTAAACCAAGCCTTAGTAAAAACTAGTTCTAACACAACAACCACAACAACAAAACATGAGAAAAGAAACGGTAAAAAAGAAAAACGATGAAAAACGATTGATACTAATAACTAATATTAATAATGAGTATGATAATGTTTATGCTAATGATTACAATAACGATAAATGATAATGATAAATGATAAAGATAAACCGTTACGACATAATACCTACTTGTAAAATAGTGCGACAGTTAAGCTGATAAGATGACTTTGACTTTTCTATCAGATTTCATTAATTTAATGACACCCAACACCCCCTCCTGAAAAGAAAAAACAAAAACACACATACTCCCCCACCCCACACACGCATACACAACCACATGCATGAGTGTATGATTAAACATAAATATATAAATATTTTTTTTACTATTATTACGATGATTATAATTATTAATATTATTATTGTTTCTACCAATCTCTATTTCCTACTTTATTTCCCTTCCTTTTTTTGTCGTAATGATCCAAAATCACAGCAAACCAAGCGAAACAAAACAAAGCAAACAAAAACAACAAAATAAAAAACCAACAACACTGTAATTAACTAAATACTTTGCTTGAAAGTGTAAAATAAATTAATTTAAATAAAAATTATGAAATTAAAACGAAAGAACATTGATTTATTTTGAGGGTGGGAATTGAAGAGAATCTGAAAATGTTTTAAGTCTTGCAAAGTTTTGGAGAATAGTCACTGAAGTTGTTAAGGTTCCATGGTAATTTCTATAGATAAGGAATTCTTAGCTCAGAAATATCAGCAAAAAAATTTAAAATTTTCTTCAACTGCTTTATAATCCATTTTAAGATTAAACAATGATTATATAATCTGCTGACTGGCCAGATAGTTCTTCGAAAATAATGTCGGACCATGCATACCATAGTCATATACAATGTATATTTGCCTAAATTTAATTATAACGCAACGGGGAAACGTAGTTAGTGATAAGAAAGCAGGTGCTCCTGGGTTAGGGGAATTCAGAATCGAGAGTTAAGAGCCGAGAGCCCTTGATATGATTCACATTCGCAGAAGGATTTATAGCCCTTAAGCTCCGTATAGTCGCTTCACTTTCCCCCAAGTTTTATAGCTTTTCGTATATCGCCAAACGGATGTCGGGAGAACTACGGCTGTTTGAGTACAAAGTCCGTAACGCTCTTCCTATTATATATAGAGCGGTTTACTTTATGCTGGGAATTATCCGTTAGTATCAAACCGTACCATCGTCACTTGGAACATCTATAAATAATGTGTCGAAAACAGTTTCAAGTGCCGGCCAATTGACGTTTTAGCTTCGAGGGATATATATGTACCGATCCCATCGCTTCGGTACGATCCCTGATAGCCCCAGGTAGAGGTGGACCTTAGTGGTATGAATTGCAAAGGGGTCTTATGATTATTGTCTTAGGGAAGGTATGCAGAGATAAGCTTTGATCCTAACTACTATATTCAACGACTCTCCTAATAATAGATAGTTGTTTTATTCATTCGAAGTTGGTCCACTCCAGAAGAATGAGTATTACGAAAGACCTTCAGCGGGGGGTCGCAAAGTCCAAATGGAGGCAAGCATACGCGATCAGGCGACCTTGCAATGACATCACGGTAAGGAAAACTAAGACTTGAAGAGCTTTGTAAAGAAATAGGTAATAAAAGGTTAAGTCCTGCTTTAAGTTGAACTATGGGGTTCTTAAATCTCTGTAGTACAATGCTTTCTTATTTAAATATCCTCCAATAGTTAAACTATAGCATATTTTCGTATTATCGAGCTCGTATAAAATCTTAACTTCCACGGCAACACAAATCTGTGATTCATTTGTTCATTTGAATCAACTTGTACTTTAGGTCCCAAAGTTTTGCCAGTCTAGCCGTGGCTTATCACTTAATTTACGATCCTGCTGAGATTCGTTTCTCTCGATAAGCAAAACTTTTGGTACAATTGGTTTACAATGATTTCCTGCGCTAGTAAATCTACGGAGACCAGCTCAGCTGTTTGGTCTTGAGCCAGTAACCGGGGTAATCTGTAATGGGCAGATAAGATTTGGGTTGGTAAGTACCCACCTAGTCACGGGTGTTGTTCCCACGCCATAAACATAAACAAATTTTGCTTTCTTTGAGAGAGATATACGTGTAGATTTCCTATCGATGGTTCCGCACTCCATCTGAAGTGAGTGATGAGTGTCTTCCGAAACGAATGCCACCACTCGATCTCAATAGACAGGGGCAAGTGGCCTCTCGGATCGTAGATACGATCGCCTGATATGGCAAATGAAATAAGGCTGATTATGCTCCTCACCGGGTTTATCGACTGGTTTTTTGTTTACCTCCTTGAAACGGTTTCGATTCGCTTCCGTGCGGCCCCGAATGAGATTATTTAAATTCTACGAAGTGTTTAAACGCTTTTTTTTGGGTTTGGTTTCAGGGAAGTTCTTTTCGATTGGCTTACCAGGAAAGCCCTCCAATTAATTGCTGCTAGATACCTAAGACCCAAAACGCTCTATCTCAACATTTATTATTTATTTCGTTTCGTTACTGTAACTCATTTGGACTTTTTCTTATCAATTATAATTGTTGATAATACTATTTAATTTATTTATAGGTCTTATATAATCACCAAGCTAGAGCTTGGTTTCTTATCACATTTAATTCTTAATCATTTCATCATAATGCCATTTTAATCTATCCACAATATGGACCCAAATATACATCAACCGTATTATATCATCACAAGCTTTCGTTTTATTTCTTATATCACTTCATGCAAGGAAATACCATTCTTATCTTAAACAAATATATTATATAATGATCCTAATTTCCAATATGTATTTCTATCACGTTTGTTATCCATTAAAAAGTGCCGTAGTCATTCTTCTATCTAACTTTTTTTTAGAAACCCCTTCCTCAATTCGACCTTGACTTTCCATACCATCCGAAATGATCGGATAATTGTCTGTTCAGGTGGGCCACTCGTGGGACCAAAGTCCCCTAGCAATGGGTAATTTAATTAAAGCGAATCTAACTGCTGGATCGTCTTATTTATTTGGTTTCGATAATGGCATTCTTTGAGTCGCATGATGAACTAGTGTCTGCAATCTTGGCCACAGCCCTGCGATTACTATTTCTTGCCATCGACATGGATTTATGGACGCCGGACGGCGGACTATGGCCACAAATCCGTTCGGCAAATCCAGGTGGGGATCGGGGGAGTGAGCCAGATAAGACACACGGGGCAATAAAGCGGGCAATGCAAGCCAATTGATTGGGAGACGCTGGCCAAAGGGGAGGTTACCCCTTATCGGGGGCTCCAAGACCAGTAGCCGGGAATATTTATAGACTACAGGGGCGGGCGTTGCTTGGTCATCGTCATCGCTGCCCTCAAGTGCCCACTCGAATCGGGTACTCGAAACACCGACCCAAAAAAAAAGTAGTAGTAACTAGCCTATAAAAGTAGTGCGATCCCTGCGATCGCCCACTCAGTAACACAATCCACCTTCAGGTGGTCGCGACGCGTTCTCCAGATCATCGTATCATCATCGCATAGGATTATGAAGGACCATTTTAGTGTCCTGGCAGTCGCGCTGCTGATCGTGACCGTCGGTGCCCAGGATCCCTCGTCCAATTACCTACTCACCGGACACTCCACTCCATGGAGCAACAGTCTGGCCCACCAGTTCTTCAGTTTGGCCTCCCAGCATGCTCTACTCGAAAATAGGACCAAATCCGGCCTGGTGAAACGCGTCTACGAGGACCGAACCTTCGACGATGACCTGTGCGATCGGGATGTCACCTTCATCCGAGACTCTATCGACAACCTGGAGGAGTGGGCTCTGGAATGTAAGTATTATATCCAAATTGGTGATCATTGATCGTTGCTAGGAAAAAACCTCGATTACTAGAAGTATTTGTATAGGATCATAGTCTTTAATTGACTCTTTGTTGTTAATATCCATTTAAAATTTGGATATACCTCATGTATATTATGCCTTTTAAACAACCGATCCTTATTTGAAAAGTATAGTATAACTATTACTTGATTTTTTTCTTAATATCCATTTGTAAAGTTGGAAAAACATTCATTTGTATATATACCCTCAATTTAGAAGGTATTTCTCCAAAAGTGTTAGTGTTACTCTGGTAGATATAACCTAGTAAATATGATTTGAGATATAAAGACGTTCTTCGAAGAATTGCACCTTTTCCAGCCATACAATTTACTAATATCCCATTTTACTTACCACTTTTCTTCGATTACCACCATTCCACTTCAATGTTTGCATTGCCCTTAATCATAAATCCCATTTAGCCTTGATTTCAATTTTATGAGGGCCATAATTTCAATTTCAAATCAATTTCACTGCTGAATTGCCAGCGATAAGATCTGGCTAATCCCTGCGAAATTTCCAAAATGGTATCACGGCCCAATCATAAGTTTGTATTATTATTTATTAAGAAGATTGGGAGATTAAGAATGAGACTGATCCGGTCACTTGATCTTTGGTGGCGTAATCCGATTTCAGTGATTTCTCAATTCCATTCATTATTTCTACAACGAACTGCCACCATAAATCCGTAACTTTCGTAATTTGTGATTTTTACTGGTTTTCTTGTGATCCCCTTATTTCACAACTCCATTCATACTTAATAATTCTTATTCGTATCGGTTTGCGGTAACGGTTTCAAGTGAAGTGCAATTTACGATGTCCATAAATCAATACCGAATAGTAAACTGCACAAGCCCCGTGGCAATCCACAGGTCCACATCGCAACACTAATCGTATCTATGCATTATCATATCGAACCCCTTCAGCTTATCGCTGCTGCAAATCCCCCAGCATAAAGCCTGCAGGTGCTCTTCAAAAAAGCTCTTATCTTACTTCTTCAAATTAATACAATACTCGGAAAACCAAAGTGGGTTCTCTTTTGTGATGGATTGGGGAATCTTTGATTAGATACCGATATAATACAACAAATGAAAAGTGGTCAGCCAAACAGGGTAGAAAATCGGAAATATCTTTTCGATCCCGTCTAACTTAAGTTAGTAGCTCTTGGCATTAAATAAAGATATTGATGGTATGTAGTTTACGATTTATTAAATGGATACTTACATATATAATACAAAAATGAAAAATGGTCCTTCGAGCAGGATAGATATTCGGAATTTACATTCTGGTTCCTTAAAATGTTAGTTAGTACCTCTTTAAATCAACGAAGGATGGTTCTTAAATCTCCGATTCTTCCGATCTCCTGCAGTCCCGGACACATGGGGTCGCATGCCCATGGGTCTCTTCTGGGGCCACACCATCAGCATGGGTCAGTACGAGGAGTGCGTGGCGGCGACCAGTACTCATACCGAGGAGGTCCGCGGACAGTACTGCCTGGCCAGTCTGAACATCACCACGTTCTACCAATCGGTTAAGAAACGTGGCGAAGAGTTCACACGTATTAGCTACAAGCAAACGGATCCCCAGATCTTTGAGCTGGGCATCTGTGTTCCCAAGACGTGCAGTGCCGAGAAGGCCGATGAGTTGCTTAAATACGCCATCTCCAAATTTTACGGCCAGGATGTGACGGATTCGGAAACTCCAATGGTCACCCAAACGCGCTGTAAATACGATGCACCCATCGAGCTGCGCGGCATTGATATTTTCGCCATGTGAGTATGACTATAATAATCCAAATGCGATTATATTACTAACTAAATATACCAACCCACGCAGCATTTTCTTCTCGCTGATCATCTTCTTCATGGTGGCCAGCAGTGTGTACGATTACATTCAGACCCGCAATGGAGGTAAGTTTGGGATATTCAAGTTGTCTGGGATAGGGTCTCATGAGATGCTCTATTCACAGCCCCCAAGAAACCCCTACTGCTGGCCTTCTCCGTGCTGACCAATGCCCCCAAGATCTTCACCGTGAAGAAGGTGAACAATCCGAATGTGATCCATTGCCTGAATGGCTTGCGATGCTTCAGTATGATGTGGGTGGTCTTCGGACACGGCTACATGACCTTCTACGACCTGCCGCACATCAACAAGAACAAGTTCTACACCTGGGTGCAGACCCCGTACTCGATGTTGGTCCAGAACGGTTCCCTCTGCGTGGACACGTTCTTCTTCATGTCTGGTCTGCTGATGTGCTGGGGCGCCTTCCGCGAAATGGAGCGCACCAAGGGCAAGCTGAACATCCCGATGATGTACTTCCATCGCTACATCCGACTCACCCCGGTGGTCGCCGTCGTCGTTTTGTACATCATGTCGCTCTACAAGTACTCGGGCGCCGGACCCATGTGGTTCAAGCTGGGCACCCAGGACAAGAGGTGCGCCGACACCTGGTGGGCCACGCTGATATACGTCCAGAACTACGCCTTCCCCTACAGCATTGTGAGTGATCATTCAAGTCTATGGTTATTCTAACAGTTTTAGATCTTAGTCTCTCAAGCAAAATCATTTTTAAATAACATCTATATCAATTCAAGAGCAAATGATGACATCTATTCCAATTTTTGTGATATTAGTTATTGGTCTTTCAAACAAATTCATTTGCTTTCTTCCAATAATATTTGTTATTGGTCCTTCGAGCCGCATTCTTTTTATCTTGAGGATCACAGCAAAATGATCACAGCAAAATGATCACATCAATTACAAATCTATCAAGAGCTAAGTCCTTTTAAGTTTTTAAGAACCAAGATAAATGACCAGTGAGGACTTCAGGAAATACCACCCATAAAAAAGCTATTAATATTACTAAATAGGAGTATATTGAATGTAAAGGCATATAAATCATCATTGTTAGAATGGTAAAAACACTAGATTACCATATTGATGGATCTCGAATTCCATTTTCTAGTGCATCTCCCAATCCTGGTACCTGGCTGTGGACACCCAGCTCTACTTCCTCTCACCGCTGTTCCTCATCCCGCTGTGGAAGTGGGGCAAGAAGGCCCTGGTGCCCATCGTGATCTTCCTGATCCTGTGCCTGGGCGGCACCTTTGCCACATTCATGTTGAATGACTTTACGCTCTTCCGAGTGCAGGACGATCACGTGGATCTGCGCCAGCGGTTGACCTACTATCCGACCCACACGCGCATTCCCACCTGGCTGATTGGCGTGATCTTTGGCTACTTCCTGTTCACCCGCAACCGCGGGCGCCAGATTCCGATGTCCAAGCCCATGGTGTTGACCGGCTGGTTCGTGGCCTTCGGCACGATGTTGGCCTGCATGTGGGGACCCTATTGGCGCATCCTGCCCGACACCCCGGACTCGCCTCTGATCGAGGGCGCCTTCTTTGAGCCCCTGAGCCGTACGTCGTGGGCCCTGTCCATCGGCTGGATCGTTTGGGCCTGCTACAATGGTCACGGCGGCCTGATCAACGACTTCCTCTCCTGGAGCTTCTTCACGGGCTTCAGCCGACTGTGCTACTGCATGTACGTGATCCATCGCATTGTCCAGCTGGTCAACGCGGCGCGTCTGCAGACGGACACCCACTTCTCCAACTACGATGCGGTAAGTGGTGCTAGGAGGATTTCTCTACCCGATTTACTAATCCCATATATTCTTTTTAGATCCTCCGCTGGTGGCACGACTTCGGCATCACCCTGTGCGCCTCCATCTTCGCCACTCTGGCCTTTGAGGCACCCATTTTGGGCATCGAGAAGGCCATCTTCGGCAAGCCGGCGCCCAAGAAGAAGCCCACTCCCGGTGAGCTGGCCAAAACTGCCGCTCCCGTCGAATCGGAACCGGAAACGAAGCCGCAAGCGGTACCGGAAGTGGAGCCCAAGCTGATCGAGGAGACCAAGGCGGACGTAACGCCCATCCCCTCCAGCGAAGAGAATCCATCCAAGGCCTAAGCCTCCCAGCCTCGACACGATTTTTTTTTTCCACCATACGAACCAATTTTTTGTGTGTAGTTAGTTCTATTTATTAAAAATTTTAAACAAACAAGAGGAAATTTATTACAATTTCGTAGAGGTATCACACTTCAAAATCGGGATCCAAAAACTCAAGGTTGGAATTTAGAAGTTTAATTTTGGGATACCATTCTGAAAGCCATCGGAAATATAGAAAAATGTAACATAAAAATGGGTTAAAATTTTTACTATCGTTTAAAAGACAAACATATATGTAGAATATCAGAGAATTTAACCACAAACTCATAGAGGTATACTACTTCAAAATCGGTATCCAATTTGCAAAGTTATGGAATTTAGAAGTTGAGTTTTGGGTTCCTATTCCGAAACCCATTAGAAATTCGAAAAAATCTAACATGGAAAGGGTGTAAAGTGTTGACCCTCTTTTAAAAGAAAAATTTTAGTGTAGAACATTAGAGAATTCAACCACAAACTCATAGAGGTATCAACTTCCAAAATCGGTATCCAATTGGCAAAGTTATGGAATTTAGAAGTTGAGTTTTGGGTTCCTATTTCGAAAACCATTGGAAATACGGAGAAATCGAACATGGAAAGGGAGTAAAATTTTGACCTTCTTTTAAAAGAAAAATTTTAATGTAGAACATTAGAGAATTAAACCAAAAACTCATAGAGGGCTCAACCTCCAAAATCGGTATCCAATTAGTAGAGTTATGGAATTTAGAAGTTGAGTTTTGGGTTCCTATTCCGAAAACCATTGGAAGTACGGAAAAATCCAACATGGAAAGGGGTTAAAATTTGACCGTCTTTTAAAAGAAAAATTTTAATGTAGAACATTAGAGAATTCAACCACAAACTCTTAGAGGTATCAATCTTCAAAATCGGGATCCAATTACCCAAGTTATGGAATTTAGAAGTTGAGTTTTGGGTTCCTATTCCGGAAACCGGAAATACCCAACATGAAAATGGGTTGAATCCTTGACCCTCATTTAAAAGAAAGATTTTAATAGAGAATATTAGAGAATTGAACTACAAACTCATAGAGGCATCCCACTTCTAAATCGGAATCCAATAACTCAAGTTATGGAATCTAGAAGTGCAGTTTTGGGTTCCATTCTGAAAACCTTTGGAAATAAGAAAAATCCAACACGAAAATGGGTTAAAGTTTTGACCCACGTTAAAAAGACAATTTTTTATGAATTATATTAGAGAATTCAACTACAAACTTATAAAGGTATCCCACTTGAAAACCGGGATCCAATTAACCAAGTTTCGAAATTTAGAAGTGCAGTTTTGGGTTCCCGTTCTGAAATAAAATAACAAACTGATAGCTCGACCAATTTGAACTTGATTTTAAAAACCAACTACATTTAAAGTTGCTTATTTACTCTTCTAATTAGCTTTTATTTACTTTTGAATGGTTGGTAAATTTTTTGACTACCATGTATGCTACTTCTTAGCATAAAAAAAGCTGTCCAGCCGAGACACGAACCGGCGAGTCGAGTGCTCTGGCTTTTTTAGTCCCTTTCCACGCTCCGGAATATTCGGGCGGCCCGCCTATGGTCACACTCTTATTTACTCGGTAAAAAATGGAGGCAGAACAACAAGAATTCGTAAGTTCCGTTTTCAAAACCAAAGCAAACAAACAAATAAATATTATTGAACACTAAAAATCGTAAAGGAATCGCTTAACGAAATTGCGTTTTTCAACATTTTTTCCCCGTTTGCCAGCGTGTGTTTGTGTGCGTGTGTTTCTGTCGGTATGTGCGAGTGCTCACCTGTAAGTGTGTGTTGGGCAAACTTTTGATGTTTCGGTATTTGTGCGTTTGTTCCGCAATTGCAGTACATGTGTGTATGTTTGTGCATACATCGAAATGTGTGTGCGTGTTTATGTCGGTTAACACGTGCCGCCCCCGCCCCTCCGCTAATGCTCCATCTCCCTCCCACACGCATTCCGTTGCAGCTCTCTTATCAATGCAACAACAACAACAACAAATGTGTGCGTGTGTGTGTGGGTTCGCTTCATTAGGGAAAGTGATTTCCGGAGTGCAGTTGTTTTTGTTGTTGTTGCAAAAGGGTCAAAAACCGGTTTAGTTGCAAGCAGAAAAACAACAAAATAAGAGAAAAATTGAGAAAAACGAATGGTGGAAAAACGCTTTCCCTTCGTTAAAATAGCTGTAATTTCTTGTTGTATTTTTTTTAAGCCGGCCAATTTTGCATTGCACAAATCTTTGTTCCCAATCCCACTGTCAAACACACACACATACACATGCAATTGCACTGCCATTGTTTGCTTAATCACTTAACGGGTGCGAAAGGGAGAGAAGAAGAGCGGAGGGAGTGAGAGAGAGAGCGAGTAAATATATTTATTTAACTGG
Organism: Drosophila subpulchrella; assembly: GCF_014743375.2. NCBI lineage: Eukaryota > Metazoa > Arthropoda > Insecta > Diptera > Drosophilidae > Drosophila > Drosophila subpulchrella. The sequence continues at coordinate 25,816,045 of NC_050613.1, read as the reverse complement.
GACCCAAAAATTCCATCATTTAACTGCTTCTTCTTCAAAGTGTTATTAAAATTTTCCAAAATATTAGTATTCCAGAAATTGGTGTCACTGAAATTCTCCAGCATTATTTTTCTCTTCTAAATGATAAGCAATTGTAGAAAATAATCTGCACAAATTTCGAAAATTATTGAATGATTCATTGTTTCACAACGCTTTGCAAATTTAATAAAACTAAATTAAATGAAGTACATTTAAAATAATACAAAATGCTGCAAAGTGGTATTTTTTTCAATTTACTTAAAGCTTTTAATTAATTCAAGTCAAGTTATGATTTTCTAAAACTAAAAATTAAATAAAGTTTAATTTGACCAATATTCCTTATATTAAAATTCATAAATTTATTAATGTCTTCATTTTAATATGTAGCATAAAATAATTTTTAAAATCTTCCCAGAATTCTAGAAAATGGGCAAATATTTCTTCGAAATTTATTTGTCATTCTGCATTCTGGTTTAATAATTTCTACATCGAAATTCCTTTGTAGTCGCCAGTTTTTCCCGATTTCAGTTTGCCATTTTCTCTACGCCATTCGGAAGTGGCGTTGTTTATGTGCTTTCCTGATAATTTATTTATTTTCTTCTAAAGATCCCCCAAACCATCCACCTCGTAAATTCGTATTTCCTTGGAAATTCGGTTTCGGGTGTTCGAAATGGGTTTTAAGCGAAAATCATTTCATTCATGCAAATCTATCGTGTTGTTATTGCACGTGTGCTGATGAGGTGGGAAAATAATAGAGGGGGAAGGTCAAATTGTGGTTTATTTTGCTGATTTGCCAATAATATCAGTAGTTCAGGACGGAACTGAAATCACTTTTTGTATTGTACGGGAATCTAAGCTATAAATAATCGGATTCTTATCAATAATACGATTTTTAAAGTTTTTTAGTGGGCTATCTCGGTAGATTAATATTACAAAATCCTATATTTCGAACGTTGAACAATGTTTCAATGGGTTCAATGGATTATTTCAATCATATCAATATTTCAGGTCGGTTTAGGAACTACTTTTTATAAAAATCACGATTTTAAGCTATAGGTAATAATATTGTAATCATTAATAATCTTTTTTAGTCATTTAGGTGGCCTATTTTTATGGATTGTTACCATAATTGGAACACTGTTCAATGGATTCTCATTTAAAGGATGCCAATTGGGATTAGCTTGATGAAAAGTCCTGAAAATGACATCCTTTGATGGCATTCCCATAGCCTTTCTCCTCATTTTCATATTTCGTGTGCGCACAATTGATTTCCCTTGAATTGACATAACCAACTACAAATTGTTGCGTTTTCATTGTTGCATATTTGCCAACTTTTGTGGATGCCACCACCCCCATCTGTCTGTCTGTCTGTCTATCTGCTCGTCTGCTCGATGCATAAATCAAATTGCTCATAAAAAGGGCAGACAGTCGGGCAACAACAATGACAACACTTCACCCAGCCAGCTCTCTGGTTCCTGGTCCTCCATTCGGTTCCATGTGCACTAATAAATTTATTTGTGCCAGAGGCGGTGGGTAGAAGGGGTATCTTTAGCTGGTGCCCAAAAAATGGGTTATTTTAAAAATCATATTCCAATAAAAAGCATCTAAGGAGATTTGAAAATCCTGCTGTTACTGAAATATACCATACCATATCATACACAGAAAATTCTAACGTTCTCATCTGAGTTGAAAATGTTCTTAAAAAAAGAACGACATTTTTAAATTGAAAATGTTTTTGTTTTGCTCTAATCATGTTGAATTGGCGATATTTGCATAGAATATCTCAACAAATAAACTATTAGTCCAGTCAGTAGTGTATACTTATCAAAAAGTTGTTAAATAAACTAAATAACATTTTTAAGAACGAATGTTCTCAATTCAAGAACAATGTTCTTGGAAATCTCTCTCTGTGTACCATTTCTGTTTCGAAATGTTCATTATATAATTTTAATGAACACAGTTTATTGAGCTTTTAGTTCTTAAATAAATACACAAACTATGATAACTTTGAAGCACAACTCTGTGATTGTGAGCTCCCCCAAAATAATTATCACTGAATTTCCTAGGCTCTTTATTTTCCCCCTTTGAAAACGCATACTGCATTCCCACAAAACCCCTTTGCGGCAATTCCTTCAACTCCACCTCTGCCCTGCGAGCGCTTACAAAGTTATGAAATATTTGTGTCCCATTGCAGTTGACTGCTCGTACTGTCCTTCCCCACCACCCCCCACCCCCAAAAAAAAACTTGGCTTCCTTTCTTCCTTGCCACGAAAACTTTTGCCCTTTTCGGTTGCCCTGCATTTATTGTGGCATCCTTGTGCCGGGATTTTGAACCCAGCCAGCCAAAGTACAATAACCCATGTCAGCACAGGGCAGGATAAAATCCAGGATGAGGTACGGCCGCCTGTTGCTATGCCTGTTCTTGATTCTGGGCTGACTGGGCTTCCTCATTTGCGTTGATTAAGCCGCGAGGGCTGTGCCACAGATAGCAGCCACAATAACTTTCATTAAAAACGAAAAGCGGAGAATAAAAATAAAATGGAAAATAAACAAAAACGGCGTTGGCGTTGGCGTTGCCTTTGCCGTTGTGCAACTGGGCCCATGTGTGTACGTACGCTGGTGGAAATGGGTCAGCCCAATCCCAATCCCAATCCCATATACCCATTCCCAGTGCTCCCTTATCATAGCCCACAGCCCACCAAAGTGGGACAGCCGCCCGAATCGAAACTGGAACGAGAAGTAGGGGGGGACTTTTATATTTCCCCCCGATTCTCTGGTAGCCCCGAGCGCCTAGCAAAAATAATATTCCGAAAATAAACAAGCAGGCGAAATAATATATACAGGGGAGGGCAAAGACAAGCCCACAAATGCAAAAAAAAAAGTATATGAAAACTACAAAAGGTGTAGACTCCCCACAGAATATTGTTTGCACAGTCGGTAGTTTAACTATACAGAACTTAATGGTAGCTTTTCAAACCATAAACTTTAACTAAATACCTCTAATAGTACCTAACTAGATATGGCTAAGCACTGTAAACCACTTTGTAGCACTCAAAACATTTACGTTTTTCAGAAATGTAAACCTTTTGCATCTGGAAAATTGAATTGCGCCATTTTTCCCGATTACTACAGTACGCTTGCCTGGGTATTTATGGCATATATAGTAGGTATTTGTATATGGGCATGAATCTTATTGTTCGAGAATATTTCATTGATACTCGTATGGGTGCAAGTGGAAACTGCTCTGAATAGTTCTTTGTACCTACTTGTATATTATTCTTAATGGTATAAAGATGTGTTTATTTATTCTCTAAATATACACTCCCATAAAGATTTGTAGATTTGTTGTGGAATGTTTACCAGACAAGAAGCTCATTGTTTTGATTTAATGCTTTTAGGAGCTGTATTTGAATGTTAATTTTAAGTTTGAACCCTCTAAATGATATTGAAAATAATATTCAAATTTGATACTATAACCTCGCATATGTAAATCTATATATTTATATGTATAAATCTCAGGGTTAGTATTTCCAGAATCAACACAGTGTTTAAACTAGTAAAGCTACAGCTTCCATATTTTCACCAAATATTCTTTTTGTAGTGCTGATCTGAGCTAAGAATGGATTTTTTTCTAAGAGACCAGAAACAGCTCCAAAGAAATCAAGTTGGTTTGGAATACCTAACAAGAAAGGAAATTCTTTATGGTGTTTTGTAAAATTTTAGAGGAGATATCTGATCTGCACCCTCTTAACCCCTTAAATCTCGACAAATGGCCATTAATTTCCGTGCTTCCTGCATGGTAACCCCTTCGATTGTTTGCCCCACTGCGGCGGGGATGTGTTTGCCACCAAAGTGGGTCAATGGATATATCCGTCTGGCTATCTGAGTCCGGCCATTTAATCGTGGCCAGATCCCTGGTCCGTTGCTTATTACGATTTTCCATTTACTTGTGCATAATTGGAACTATTGCGATTGCCATTGGAGGTGGAGGATGGGGATGAGGATGAGGAGGAGCACTTGGTGTGCAGCTAGGGCATTGTGTTTCATTTTTGTTGTTTGCCTCATGCCTCCATGCCAATCATGCAGGTTGTTGAACTCCCTAGACCCGACTCGCACACTCGCACACTCGCATGTGACCGACCGATGGAGTGGCTCTCAGAGACCAGAGACCCGGGCTCCCAGTTCCCAGCTTTCAGCTCCCAGCTCTTCTCTTCCGCCGCCAGTTTATTCTGATTCTGATTCTGAATCCGAATCCCAATCTGCTCCGCTGATGCTCCGCCTCTGAGCTTCAGATGCTTGGCGTGGATTTGACTTGACTTGCTGTTGTTGCTTCCGCAGTGATTTCTTTGCGAGTACAGTAAACACTAGATAAGGTGTTAAACCCATGTACATAGCAAATATTTAAAGAGCCTAGAAAGTCTAAAATATACATGGATTATATAGCTGGGTTATCTTGCAATCCCTGGTGATTTCTTATCATTTCTTTGGCTGCCCAAATGTAGACTACGAAATATTTAGTTTTATCCAAAGCCAGCAAATGCAGGTACTTAAAAATTAAATAAACAAATATGTATTGTAAAACCTAAATAAAAAATTTTCACAGAGAGAAATATATGAAGAACATTGTTCTGAATTGAGAACATTCGTTCTTAAAAACCGTGTAAGTACATTTTCGTATCAATGTTCTCAATATAAGAACAAAATGGTAAGAAAAGAAAAGTTATATTAAGTTTACTTAACAACTTTTTAATAAGTATACTCTATTGACTAAACTAATAGTTTAGTTATTGAGATATACAACGTAAATACCGCCAATTTAACTTGATTCAAGAACAAAAAAACATTTTCATCTTCAAAAATTTCGTTTTATTTTTAAGAACATTTTTAACTCAGATGAGAACTTCAGAATTCCCTCTGTGTAAAATGTTTCATTTTATCATAGGTATATTTAATATCATTATGTTATACAATCTGAAGTACAGCATTCCAACTATCTTACATCTTATTGAGTACCCACTGTGCTGTATCTGACTTTTTGGTCTTTTTCTATATCCCTCTTATTCTTGGCTCTTCCCAGTTCTTTGGCTTTCTTTTGCACAATTACTACCAAAGTTTTTGGCTTCGCTTTGCCTTGCTTTGGCTGCCGTTGGTTTTGTATACAAATATAGTTTCTAATGCAAAGGTCCCATTGTCTGAGTCTTCATTTCCGCTGTTCTGGTTCTCCATCTCTCCAGCTCATTGTGTCGTGCTCAAGTCCTCATTGCGATATTTTCTCAATTGCATTTGGACCACGGCCTGACAATGACATGTGTCCCCACATCTCATCCGTATCTTTCATCTTCCATCTCTCGTCTCTCGACTCCCAACTTGTCTTGATCCCATCCTCAACACTTTCGAATGCCGCGGGCTTTTAACCATTTCTAACAAAAATCACAACTATGGTACACGGAGAAAAATTCCACTTCATTGAGACGAAATCTTTATTGGTTTTAAGGTATGGTCTATAATTTTAAAAAATGTATTTAGTTTTTGTTAGAAACACAAGATTGAACAAAATGGGCGTTATTGCACTAGGCGTTGTGGCATGCACCCGTTTTAAATTATTGGTTATTGTATTTCAGTGTCATCCCTCATTAATACACGATAAGTAAATATATGTCCAGTAAAGTATGGTATATAATTTTAAAAATTGTTGTATTTATTTTTTGTTAGAATCTCAAGATTGAACAAAATGGGCGTTATTGCACTAGGCGTTTTTGCATGCACCCGTTTTAAATTACTTATTATTGTATTTCAGTGTCATCCTTCATAGATACACGTTAAATAATAATGAATTTTCAAGTTTAGACATGGTTAATTTAAAATTAAAATATCTCCTTTTATGTATGCATTTATTTTGATAATTAAACTTAAATCCTAATTCTGTGACTTTTTTTCATGTGTAAAAACTAGACGAACACGTAAAAAGCAAGTTGAAAGAACTCTTAGGGGCATTGTTGCTCTTTTTTCGCTTTTGATTGGTTTGACCGATTTACATTGTGCAAAAGAAATGAGTTTTGGGGGAGGTTTAGAGATATGGTGCTAAATGTGGGGGCCGAGGGCTTTTCATTTGTTTTGGCCTACATAGAGTCAGAAAACATGTTGCTGTTTTTTTTTTTATGGTTTCTCCCACATTTGGCTCTCTCTCCTGTTTGGAAGTTTTTAGCCATTTCTGATAATTAAAAAGGCAACATTTCATTTGTTTTGTTTGCTTTTCTAAGGCTGTTATGCTCCCTTGGCAGTTTGCCCATTGGCTGTGCCAGAAGCATAAAACGGATTGGATTGGACGGAAGGGAAATGGCTATGTGGCAGACTTAATTGAGTCCAATATGGAATCCCAGAGGGCTGCCAAGTACGCTCCAAGTCTATAGGTTTATTGCCTCGGACTGCAGACTTTATCAAAACACATCTAAAAAGTATTCGACAGACAGAACTGTTTTGACATCCTTTAACTATGAACCTTAGGTTTGAAGTTTTTAAACGGTATTAAGATGGAACTTGCTTTTTTTAGAGCTATTCTTATCAAAAAACTTTGTTTATAGAAGTTCAACCTGAGTATATTGAAAAATAAATAATTATATAACTAGTCTTACACATATAGTATACCATCTACAAAACGTCCAACAGCATAAACAAATCTATCACGCACTTTGTACTTTTTAATTTCAATTTAAAAACATCGTAATAAAGCAAGTTTTAAGTTGGGTACATGATATAAGAAGTCTTCAGCTGGCGAAATGGAGAATGAGAAATGCTTTCAATTGCTCAGCTTAGTCACGTTCCATGGCCAACTGGAGAAATGTGTCGCATCATGAAGGCATTACCATGTTTTTTTTTGTTTTCGGGGGATTCCGAATCTTGCTCCATTGCGTAATCGTATAGATATACATATTTAATGGGGGAGGGGGAATGATAAGGCCCCTAATCCAATTTGTGATCACTTTCTATGGGGAATGGGGTCAACAACGGCGGCTAATTTGTGGATCAAACTCGTTTCGAGGGCGCCAAGTACAGTCGCATTTCTCTTAATGGGTACAGCGTTATAGAGATATATAAAATTTAAAATTTATTTTTAAAACTATGAGTAATTTAACTATATTCCTTTTTTTTTGAGATTTTATGTTACACTCGAACTACTTTAAAATATCAATGGAAACATTTCTATAGAGATGTTTAATAGAATTAGTTGGAAATCCCATATTTTTTAAGATGAATTGTATGTTGTATGATCGATATTTTTTCCCCTGACTTGGAGGATCTACTGTTGTGGGTTTTCGTTTTCCTTACTGAAGTAGGACTGTAGCAATCAGATCGATTCATCGGTATTAACATATGTGTGTTTAAGCTGCGGTGATTTCTTTTCAATGCGGATTTGTGTATAAAAACGCATTGAAAAGAAAGTTTTTTCAGCCTGATGTGTTGTGCTCAGCAGCGGCAACAACAATAGTAGTAATAGTAATTATATTATAATAATAATAACAACAACAGCAGAAGCGTGATGCTCAAGTCTTTTGTCTTGTCTCAATGTCACGCCCCCTGGGGTAAAAAGGGGGAGGCGGTGCGAGGGGGCAGCGGAAAAGAGACAGACTTAAGCGAGCGTTTTGTTTAAATAATCGAAAGACAGGAGCGCGCGCGCCACAAGAAAGCGTAATAATAATGAAAAAATAATAACAATAATCATGCGCAAATGGTAGAAAACAAAAAGCACTCGCATATGTAGAATACATATGTACAAAAATGTACATATGTGTGTCGTCGTCGACGTACGCGAAGCAAGTGAAATTTTTTTTGCTCCAACGACACTCGAAACTGTGGCGAAATTTCTTAACACTTTCATAAGAAGTCATGAAAAAAAAGAAAATAAATTAAATTAATCACAAAAGCCGCTCAGCGAGCCGTGCCTTTGGGCATTAAGATTTAAGCTTGATTTAGTTATTTTCCTCGCATTTTTTGATTATTTTTATTGACGGCTTTCGACTGAGCCCGATGCGCACCTCTGTTAGAATACAGTGGGAAAAAAGTGGGCCTTAAAAATTACCTTATAACTCCTCAATAAATGGGTTTGAAACAAAGTTAGTAACAGCAAAAATGTGGAATTCAAATTGGGCGAATCCGACCGCGTAAATGTTATATAGACTGCCTGTCGAAATGTTTTTTTCAATACATGTATGTATTTTAGTTACTTTTAATTTAAGTTTACATTGCTTTTTAAGAACTCTCTTTAATATATCATAAATTAATTTTAAATTTTAGATATAAAAAAGAGCACTGTTGCTACAATTCGTTCCACTGTGCGAGCTGGCGATTAACAGATCATGATCACTGTTAATGGGCATCCTTTTAGTTTTAACATCGGCGCTCCGCTCTCTCGCCCCCTCTCTCTATCGCCGGCTGACATTGAATTGTGTCAGTGGCAGCAGCGACAACAACAACTGCGCCTTGTAATGGGGCGTACTGCGCAGCTCCACTCGCTCAGCTTCTCTCCGCTCCACAGTGGGCAAAATGGCTTTGCCATTGCAAGATCATATTTGTTTCTTTAAAAATGATTTTTATAATTATTTTTTTTCTTAGAGATAACTTTTTTATATTACACGATTTATTAAAAAATGGGCTTAAAAATGTATGTATGTACAGTAATGTATGATCAACTTAAAGTCTTAGTTTCCACAGAATATTTGTTGAATACTTTTGTAGAACATATAGAAAATATAGAAATGTGGAGGAAACTAAGCCAAAATATAATTAATACAGGTCACATATGAAAAGAAATTTTAAAATCCCAGTTCTTGTCCGCGTGGCCCACTGTGCGCTTTTCTTTCTCTTGTGCGCATGCGCAGCGGCTCTGCCGACGCCAGCAGCGGCTGCTGGCTGCGTTTCTCGCCGTTTCGCTGTTTCGCCGTTCGCTGTTCATTGTTTGTTGTCAGTCGACGCGCGTTCATCTCTTCTCATCCATCCGCCTCGTGCGTTCGCGTCGTTTCGCTGTGATGTGGAATTAAACTATTACTATTATTATTTATTTGTTTTTGTGCGTGCAATATAGTGGTATTTGTGTGTGTGTCTGTTTGTGTTTGTGTGAAAAATGCCCTAAAATGCAGCGAACGCATTGGAATAAGGACAAGCCGGAGGACAGGAACAACAACAGTGGCAGTGGGAGGGAGCAGGATAGCGGCTGTCATCAGCGTCTCTTCCTGTGCATTGCCAAGGTGTGTGAGTGTGTGCGTTTGTCCATCTCCTTCTCGCACATGTCTTTGATTTTTACTTTCTAAGCTTTGCTTGGCTTTTCTCTCATCCCAGGATGCTCTCTTTGCGTGGCTCTCTCTTTTGTGCTACACAAGAAAAAAGTAGAACTTATATTATTATATTATATTTTACGAAACTATATGTTCAAATTATTTTAATCAAGAAATTTTGGTTAAATTCGTTCTTAAAAGATTAAAATAAATTTGAAGTCGGGTTTTAAGCTTTTTTGCCATGTCATGATTGATATTTATATGCTTTTTTTTTTTAGTGTAGTTAGTACCTACTCTCCTTCACTTGCAGTGCTTTTGCTGGGCTATTTATAGATAGTTTTTGTGGCCTTTTTGCTCCTTCTTTTCCTTTTCAACTTGTTGCTCTCTCTGCAGCTTCGCTATGTGTTCTTCTGTTCTTCTTCTTCTTGTTCTTTCTTCTCTAGTTCATTAGCATCGAACAAAGAGTTCTCTGAAGTTGCCTTCCCACCTGAGAATTACCGGGAAAGCCAGAACAACTTACTCACTTATCGCTGATGCTGTATTTATCTTCAGAGAGAGGGCAAGAAAAGAACCCATCTTAGTTATACCAAGTAGCCACATACATATCTTATCAGATCCGACATTAAATAAAAGCCTTACACTTCATTTTGGCTAGAAAGAAAGAGAGTTTCGTAAAAACAAGTACCAAATTGCCCAATACCAGGAAACAAGACTGTTAGATCTGGGAACTGTCTATAGAGATTTGTTGTAATCTTCTCATAAAATCAGCCATTAAATAAGAATAAATCTAAGTAAAGGCAGTTCTATAAAAATAAAATGTCTGAATTTAAATTCCATTTGTACTGCATGCTTTTTTTTTAAGAAAGACCTACTTTTCGGTTATCCGTATGTTGTACTCATACATTCTAATTGCTCACCTATTTCCATGAAATATGCTAGCAGATATTTCCGAAAATTCATAGCAGCTGTTGGTAGTATGAAATCATGTTCCATTTCCACTACCATTTCCATCTCCCTTGGCCCCTCGTTAGCCAACAGCTGGTTTCTTTTGTTTTTCGCCTCGCATTTCTTCTGCTATTGGCCAAGTTCCGTTTGGAACTCGGATTCGTACCATATGTAACACATCTCATCGCACAAGAAACACGAGCTGAACGGCAGACCCCAGACCCGACATCAATTCGCATGCAAATGAAATTTCGCCGCTGCTTCTTTGCACATTTCTCTCTAAAAGCGTTTGTTCATATGCAAATGGGCGTGGCGGAATGGGAAAGGGGTCTAAAAAGGGGGGTATACGGATAGACAATGAAGATAAACCGTTTGAAAAGCATAGTGGATATTCTTGGACAAAGTCTTAATAAACAGATATTATACCTTTTCTTTGTGTTTCTTGGTGGGCATTTTAAAAATGCATTCTTTGATAACTATAATTTATTTATAAAAAATAATTTACATACAAGTTTGAGAGTTTGAGTTTGTATTATAAAATATTTATTTAAAATATTTACAATATTATTTTTTAGTATGCATTAAAACTATGTACTCATTTTCTTTAAATCCGTATCGTATTATAAGTACGAGTTGAAGTTTTTTACTTCACAAATCCAACTTTTTTCCACACATTGAGGTTGAACTGTAGCGGCAAAATGCGAACTGAGCGGTCTTTTGTCCCGCTCCAAGTTGGCACAATCCGCTATGGGGTCAGCTCTTCTCTGCCCTCCTCATCCTCAACCTCATCGTCATCTCAAAAGCCCCCATATCACTCCCCGTAAACCAATTTGCGACTGCGCATTACGCGGAAGCATAATAAATGCGCTTTAGCAGAGCATTTCGAATCAATTGCGAAAGTGTGAAAGGAAGTAGCCCCTCCTGCGAACAAAAAAAAACAGATACCCCCTTCACTGTGTGCGTTTCCTGCTGTGGAAACTGTGCAATATTCTCAGACAACAATCTGTCAGCAATATCCTGCATCCTGTGAAAGGAAATCGTCGAAAGGAGCCGGAATGAAGTCGTAAATAATGGCGAATGCCTTGCTTGAGGATCGTGGGGGAGGGCCTGGGGAATTCGCTTGATGAGGGTTATTTCCGAGCTCACTGAATGGTTACAATGCGAGAAATGGATAACCAAGATAAAGTGGGACTTTAACACATTTGCATAGAAATTCGACTTTAAATAATCTCTTTAGATCTATATTTTCTACGTAAACTAGGCCATCCGTTTCAGATCAGAAACTTTAATAATACACACCCTTTATAAAGATTGTATAGCTCTGTTTAAACTCTTTCCACTGACCCAACTGGTTTGTCAACTCACTGACCGAGTGCAATTCAGCGTAAATATATTCTGATTGAATGCTCCATTTACTACAGAGCAATTGTTCACGACCAGAGATTAGTCAGCAGTGAAATCATTAATGATGAGTGATCATCTGGGTACAGTAACTACTATGCTGATCAATTGATAGGTAGTAGTAGTCCTCCCCCATTTCTGCTTTCTCCGCCCAATCAGCATGGGTTGGTCTTGGTCTTTCTGCAAGCAAGTCTAACTGGGAGTTTTCCAATCGCTGATCGTTGGATGATTTTCAGAACCAGCGGCTTCCATGCTCAGAGTCCGTTAACAGCGGCAAAGACTCTTCTCCAGAGATCGGAGACACCGATTTAGCCATGGCCCCGAGTGGTTTTACAGTTTCCAGGTAGAACCGAACCGAACTCAGTAAAAACTGAACGGAATGGAACGGATCGGAACAGTTTGCGAGGTCTGTCGCTTTTACTTTGCATGCAAACAGTTAAGAAGACTGGCGGCGGGGTTGTTGTTGCTCTATTAACTGGCTCTGGCCAAGAGATTTACGTTGACTGTAATCATAACCATAACCAGAACTCAAACCGAAACCGGAAGTGAGTGAACCGCCTTCCGCCTCTCTATCTCTCTTCTTCAACCGCTTTCTTTCTTTCTTTAGCATAGCTAAATGACAAACAATAAGACTGATTATTCATGCGATATTGCAAAATACTATACCTGATTATACATTGTTTAAAAAGTTGTAGCTTACAAAGAGAATAGTACATTAATTTCTTATTTGCATTACCATAAAATCTTAATTAATCATTAAAATCTCTTTTAGAACCAAAGAAACTAATGATCTTTTGTAAACATTTCTCATTTGATTGATTGAGATTCTTTCATGGAACTGATACATCAGCGCATCAGCATACACAAACAATCGTTGTTTTTTTTTTTTTGGACTGCCCACCACAGCTGACCCATTCCAATGAACTTAGTCACAATCCGGGGCATTCGGGCGACTCTCTCCGATAAACCTTTTTCGATTTCCAGTCCAGTCCAGCCCCGCCTCGACCCGCCCCTGTGATCCCCACGAGGCAAAAGTGAAAGTAGCGCCCGCGGGGCCATTAGCAAGTATCTAAAATTAGACAAGACTTGGTGACCTGTTGGCCTAGGCCAGCTAACAACTACAACAAATAAACAACAAACCCACAACCGACGGATGACACATTATAAACAAATACCACACATGTACCTACATATGCATATAACCAGTTTTGGGAACTGCTTTTTTCTCGTTAACGGAAATAGTCCAATTACAAATCATAGGATTCCAATTTCGACTCCTCACGGGACATATTTCGTTTCCTTTGAAAAAAGCGAGAATTGAATATCTTATGTCATAACCATTAAGCATTAAGCCCCTGTTCCCTGACTTCGTCGCGATAATGTATTCGTAGAAAGACGCGAGATAAACAAACACGATCGTCAGGAAAGAGGTGAGGATCATAAATACGATGACGCATAGCATCGCTCACCTCTCTTTCGGGCCTCACATCATCAGAATCCGTTTCGAAGGAATCCCTGGACCCGCACACTGGGTCAAGATGTGTAAAATGGAAAAATAGTTTTCATTTTGTTTTTAATATTTTTATTAATGTTATCCAATAATAATTTTTTTTGTTCCATAGATACACCGAGTAATATGCTGATTTAATAAAAATATTTCATTATTTCTAGAGATAAAAAATGTATCATGTCTAAAAAAAAATTTCCAAAGAAAGGTTCGTCTCATTGGTCTCCACAGATCTACCTACAGAATTAGTTCCTTCTTAAGAAAATGCTTTTCATACGAAACCCAAAGACGGATATTTGGTTTCCGAATTGTTTTGCAAAAACCCATGACAATTCTTAAATATTTAGCGTGAATTTGCACAAAAACAAATTAATTTATAAGAATTCGCACACGAATGTGAGCTCGTAGAGCAACAATTCATGCTAATTGATAGGTTTTGGGTTCAATGAATGGGAGCTTCGGCGAACTTTGCCAGATAAAAGCTGGTGTTCTTACGAACACAATTTGCTAGATAAGGTATCGCTTGTCGCAGCACTAATCAAACAACGGCGCTATCACCGATCTGTACCACTGTGCACCGGTCGAAGGGTGACATATGGTGGCTCTGGTACCGGTACTACGGTGGCTTCGTCTCCATCGGCGACTCCCGCATGACTCAAATTGTTGGTATGCCTCCGCTGGCGCCGCCCGCGTCTCCGTTTCCGAGAAACCGCTCAACGTGTTGGCTGCCCCTGCAGTTCGTTAACCGCAGCGGAGCAGCAGCGATACACAGATCGAAAAAATAGCAAAATCCCATTTAAAAATATTTTGTAATACTATACTTCAAGATGTGATTGATCCTTGACTAAACTTAAGATCAGGGTCGTAACTTTTGGGGAAACTTTTCGACTTTGGGGTGGAACTTCTCAATTTGGAAGGGTTGGGGTCTTAACTTATTGAAAAATTACAGTGTTTTAATGAATTTGTAGGGAAACATTATAATATCTTAATATAATTAAGACGCATAAGCCCACGGTTCAAACCAGATTTCCAAAGGTGCCATTTTAAAGAGCTTTCAAAATTTCAAAAAATTGTAACATTCGATATTTTAGACATAAGATGAAAAGTAATAGCTTATGGATTAAAGTCATATTTTAAGTAAACTCACTTATTTTAGAAAAAAACTGTTCTACTTTTGACAGTTTTATAATGATAAAAGGTTAAAGCTATACCTATTTTTATTGGAACTACTACAATTTGATCTTAGCAAAGTGAAATAAACTAGTTTAATTAGAAGATCTCATTAAAAGGTCCCTGTGATTTCTTAAAAGTTCACTTAAAGCGATTTAACTTCGAACCCAGACCCGCATTTCTCGCAGTGTATTCGCTATCAGTCGGCGACGTCGACAGCGCTGCCTTCCGCTCTGCCCGGCGATCGAAGCCAAGTGGTCGCGAGTATTTGCAGTTTTCAGTACACAAGAAACTTCGGACGCGGCGTGTCGCGAAAAGAGAGCCCCCTATATCATCATTCATCATCTGCAGGATATATCCTAATTTTTGTTCAGGTGTTATAAAGTGCGAATTGAACCGTCAGTGATTTAAATCACAAATATTTGATTATCGAAATAATAAAACATGGTGCATCTGTATCAACGACGTCGCAGCCGCGAACAGGTGGGTTTCGATCGGTTCGAATCAGTTCCGTTCTGGGCCATTTGTATACATACCTTCATATATGTGTCGGTAAAATAATACCTATACTCGTGCCTGGCATGTGAAATAGCTAATTAGTTAGCGTAGAAAATCGCTTGAATGAAGAGGACTCTGAAATAATGAATAAAGCATTGGAAAATCGATGGAATTTGCACCTGGTTAATTGTAGCCAAGAAGAACCGGCGTTGAATGAACACTGGAAAGCCCAAAAAACACCAAACAGCGAGAGAGCGAGATAAAGAAAAGGCCTCAATTGGTACGCCAATAATGACGAATTGCCATTAATTGAGCAATTCCCACCCGGCGTATAATGCTTTAATTTCGTTGATCCGACACTTTGGTGGCTTTGGCTCCTCGCATTGCATTAACCTTGATGTGGTGAAACGGGGCCAACAACACACCCCAGAGCCACTGAAGAGGCTGACCCATTAAGAATTGAATGAAACTTGCACTTTTCGCCAGAAACATGGAGAGTATACATATATTATCTCTCTACCAAAATAAATAATGACAATGTTATACGTGTTTAAAGAAGCGTTATCGAATAATGTCGCGGAAATTGCTAGATAAAGATAATTCGACTGAAAGCGGAAAAGCCAAAAGGTGGCACATTTGTTGATACCACCCATTTACACACTTAATCTCGAAAGATAAGGTGGGCACAGTGCCGTAGCATTGCACAATGTGCATACTAAATCTATATGTACGTAGTACTTGTAACATTATAAGCAGTGATGTGATCATGGGCGTGAGCCATTAACTCAAAATGAAAGATGATCACCGTGCTTAATTGCACAGCATCACGATATCGTGAGAACACCGAGTTTGCATCACTCCATAAACTGCACAAATTTACGATCCGTCAGCTCTGAACTAGTTCCGCCGATCATAAAGACGGCGGTTTTATTGATCTGCTCAGACTCGTTCTCAGTCCTATCCTATACTATACTATTCTATCCTATCCCATTCAATGCCCATGAATCAAATGGGCAATGGCAAAGCGGAAACCAGTTGACCACTTAATGTGGGTCAGAGTGGCAGAACTAGTTCCGTAATTTAACCAATTGTCGTAAATTCACTTGGTTATGATGGAGGACCCAACCCGTTCTCTCACTGCAGATGGTTTTTAATGAGGCTATCTTTTAAGATCTCCAAGATATTGTACAGATACTGGATTAAAGCGATAAACTTGTGCTGTCACAGTTAAATTTCACATAAATTCGTAATGTAATGGAATCTAATCGTATTAAATCGATGAGGAACGGCCTCAGAGATCCGGGAAATATATAACCCATAAATTTTAGTCAAAATGCCTGTCAAATGTAGGAAGTTCTACAAACTGGTTGCTGATAACAATTTATTTTTGTACATAAGACTAAATAGGTTATGCTTTCGACCCTAATTCAAAGGAATTTCGTTATGATTTACTGCGGGATATTTTTATTAATATTTAATTTTTTTTGGAAGATCTGTTTAATAATATTTATGGGAGAATTTGGTTTCTTATTTGTGGCTTTATATAATAATCTAATCTATATTTAGTGGGATTCCCAATACAATAGCCTTACTTTTTCCAAGAACTGCACAAGAGAATGTCGTTTGATGGATTTCTGGTTATTACCAGATCATCTTAATGAAATCATGCAGTTCTAATTGATGTTACTAATATTGCAAACAAATGTCTCATATTCTCCCTTTACTTTTTGTAACTTATTTTGCAGGCTGTGAAACAATTCATCGATCTCTGCAACAACCTGGGTGCTAACTGCAGCACGACGACAGCCACATCCCCGTCAGCTTCCTCCTCCTCAGCCAGCAGCACGCAGAACTTAATAGCGATTTTGCCGCCACACACACAGCAGCTGCAGGTGCAACTACCGGCGGCACCGGGCGATGGAGGAGGTGGTGGCGGTGCGCCCGTGAGGCGCCACATATCGCATACGACAGCCGTCAAGTTTCTGTACGCCCGTAAATTCGATATACCGCGAGCGGTCTCGCTGTACGAGCAGCATGAACAGATCCGACTCAAGGAGTATCTCTATAACATCGATCCGGATGTGGAGCCCTTGCGCTCCGAGCTGCAGACCGGCAAGTTTACCATCCTGGTGAGTGTGTGATTTAATTGCTGACCCTTGGGATACATTGATAATAACCATTTAACTTGTGCTTTCAGCCCGCCCGCACCTCCAGTGGGGCCGCAATCGCCCTCTTCACCGCCAATCGACACAGTCCGCTGAGCGTTTCGCACACGACCACGCTGCAGGGCATCGTCTATCAGCTGGACAGCGCGCTCCAGGATTCGGAGACGCAGCGCGCCGGCCTCGTCTTCATCTACGACATGAGCTGCTCCAAGTACTCGAACTTTGACTACGACCTCTCCCAGAAGATTCTCACGCTGCTCAAGGTGAGTTTTCGATGGCATACTTTTGGGCGGCGGGTCCATGGGAAAATTCACAGAGAGATCTTGAAATCGTAGGGGAAGTGGAAGTTTTTGATACAAAGATATTTGAATACAGATGTAAGGATTTCTGAATTATTTTGTACTCATGTATCTGTTTGTTTTACGCCTGAAAAGGTGCTGTAAACATACTCTTAAAAGTTACTTAAGATACATAGGATTATTAGTATAAAAAAGAAAGTACCTTTTATGATTTTAGTTTTGTCTTAAAGAAATATGGTTTTATATGGGTATGAAATCAACCAGCCAGGTTGTATCCCATCAATATGCAGAACATTTCTAGTCAATAAAAACTTAATTAAAAGGTTGTATAAACCTACTCCTTAAAGTTACTGAAAATATGATGGATGTTTAATACAGAAAATAAGGTACTTTTAGAAAAATTTTATTTAAATGGATAAGAAATCAATCAGCCAGGTTTAATCCAATCAATATGTAGAACTATTCTAATTAATTCTTTGATGAGTTAACTTGTTGCCTTATACATCTGGTTTTTTAGTCAGATCAGTGATAAGAAACAACCTTTAAGATAATGCACTTCTACTTGCAAAAGTTTTTGCCCGAAATGTGTCTGCTTTGGAGTGGAATCCGACATATTTCCAGGTGGCCTGGCCTGTCATCACAGTTTGCCCCATTGTGGCACTTCCGGCTCTCGTCGTGGCAAGTCAAAAGCCAAAAGTCAACGCAACCCAATCCCAGCTTGCCCCACAAAGGCACGAAGCGTGGCACCACGGCGGCCCCTGAAATTAAAATATTAAACATGCCTCTATTAATACAAAAGATATTTCTCATTTGGTGTGTGCGTTTTGCGTTTGCGTTTTTCATTGTGCCCATATATGCGCAATCTTTTTTTTTTGTCGTATCTGTGAATCCAGTATCCGCGCATCCAACTATCCGAGTTTCTGTGCCAAGTGGGCTGTGGGTTCTCTATCAACGGAATGCCGGAAAAATGTCTTCAAGCTGAACATTTCTGTCTCGTTTCGTTGGCTTTTCATGTCATGCGTCAAATTTTGTTGTTGTATCTTGTTCATATTTACTTTGTGGTTCTTGTTGATTGAAAGGAAGTGGGAGGGATCATGGATATCATGGTCGGTATTGGGCAAGTTCTTGGTTTATATGGCTTTTGTTTAAATGCTATAGAGTACATACATTACACATTATACAAAAGCAAATGGAGCTGAAATTTAAATTGGAACTTTTAAAGTTTCTAATTTCTAGCTTTTAATAGTGTGTTGATATAGTATTGCATGTTTTTATTTTAGAAAATTAGATAAAATATATAATATTAAATCTAATAGGTTACTGTGAATGTTTTTAAAAGAAAAAAACGTTGAATTATCTAAAAAAAAATAAAGTAAAGGGAAAGGAGGATTACTTATTAACTTCAAAAATCCCATGTTCACATATAAAAACATTTGAAATTATAACCCCTTTTGTATGCAATTGTTTTTCACAGTTTTAAACTGTGCTTTGTAGGCCCCTTTGAGTACTGTTGTGACTTTCTCCAACTCCACAGTTCCGCCCATAAAAGTTAGTTATTCGCTTTGTTTTTACATGAACTCCCATAAAATATTACTGTCGTACCTGACTCGGAAATCCTTGTTGTAGGAAGTAGTTGAGTGCACACAATCAGCGCTTGAACAGAAAAAAGGGGAAACCCCCTCTAAAAGTACACACACACACACACACACACACAGGGGGCGGTGGGTGAATGTGGGTGGTAGGTAGGCGGTGGGTGGGCGTGGCTATCGCAGCATGCGGTGCGTGGGCGGCGGTTTTGGTCTGCCCACGCAAAAGATGAAAACAACTACCTACATACATACACAGAGAGAAATATCCAAGAACATTGTTCTTGAATTGAGAACATTCGTTCTCAAAAACCGTGTAAGTACATTTTGGTAGCAATGTTCTCAATATTAGAACGAAATGGTGAGAAGAGAAAAGTTTAATTGAGTTTATTTAACAACTTTTAAGTATACAATACCCCCAATTCAACTTGATTCGAGCAAAATAAAATCATTTTCAACTTAAAAATGTCGTTCTATTTTTAAGAACATTTTCAACTCAGATGAGAACGTCAGAATTTTCTCTGTGTACATACCCACTCCCTTAGTCACACAGAATAAGACGTAATTTTGATTGGGGACAACCCACTGTCACCACCCCCCCTCCCCCACTATTTGCATAAATAAAAAATGTACAAAAAAACAACAACAGGTAGCTATCATCATCCAAGTTTGCTGTTGTTGCTGTTGCTGTTCTTGATGTCTTGTTTTCCATTTCATTTGCGTTTCGTTTGCTCGAGTCCCACATTTTTGTGCTCTTTGCTGTTTTGCTGTTTGTCTTGGAATTGCGTTCTACATTTCGTCCTACTGGCAATGTACAGTTACCAGAGATCGTACTGTGAACGAAAGTATATATGTATATATATATATAGCATAAATAGGTATTATGGGGGAGTTTTGGTTTGGGGACCCAGAGAAATCGCCGGCCGGCATTGAAAATCGGCGAACATTGGAGCCCCTCGACATATTTCGCTCAATTTGCCAAAAAGCCTCTTCAGGTTCATACATACATACAAATATATAGATGAATATACATTTACATTGCTGTTTATCTACCTACCCATATTTGTATACATAATCTACCCACTCTGTTGTATAAGCTGGGAAAGACAAATATCACTCATTATTTGTTATCTAATATAATCTATTACTCATTTCATTAGAATTGGATTTATTTCATCTCACTTTTGCGAACACTTTAATATTTGTAGGTCGAAAATATTAGATAGATCCTTATGAATAAATGTGGTGTTCATTTTGTAGGGAAAAATACAGTTATATATGTAGGTCTTAAAGCCAGGTGATAGATGATATGCAGAGGGTTTAACATTCAATAATATATGTATGTATGTTGAAGTTGGGATAGTTGTAAAAGTACTTAATTTTTTTTTTTAAATTTCTTGATACCAAATTTTAGTTATATACATTTAAAATTAAATAAAAGTTGTAATATATTTGAATTTTATGAAATTTATTAACAAAATATAAAGTTCTTTCTTTACTTATAATATTTCAAATACATTATTGCATTGCTATTTTTCTGACCACGACTGTCTTAATACATACATATCCATCCATATATATTTATTTATTCCATTCTGCTACGAAAATCAAAACGCACAAAAAATAAAGTTAACAATGAAAGCGATTCGGCGTGGGCGAGCTCTTCCCTCGCAAATGAAACGCCAGTGGTCAGAGGGAGATGGGGATAGGTGTGGAGAGGAGAGGAAGAGGAAGTGCGGGAGAATGAGAGAGTGTCCAAAAAGCGTTCTCTTTGGCGCGTGTCTTAGTGCTTTTTTACTATTATTATTTTTGGGAATGAGAGAGAGAGAGAGAGAGAGTGGACAGAAGATAAGCTGCGTTGGCGGTAAGCTCGACGTCCGTGACGTCATGGTGACCGAAAGAAACGAGGGAAAACATACAACTCTGGCTTGTACCAAGGCGCGTATGCGCAATATTTTAGGTCCAATCACGCATACGCAGCGTTGTCGTAATCGGAAGATGGACGAGATCGCAGCACGCTCACACACACAGATGCACACACTTGAAGAGCGTGGAATGTGCCCACGCTTTTTCACTCTCACTTTTACGCAGAGAGTGGGGGACAGAGAGAGAGAGAGAGAGCGAGAAAGACTCTGTTTATGCGTAATCAATTTTTAGAAATTGTGATAAAATTTGTAATTAACAATTATACGTCGAATTGTATATTTGAATCTAGTAATTTTGTCTCTTTTGCCAATAAAATTAATTGAAATTTTTAATCTGAGGGTAAGCTTTGGGTTTATACTCTAGCTCTATTGACTAAATATTCGCATATCAATATTTTAAGCATGACAAATTCTTTTTGCCATCACGTATTCAATAGTTCATGAAATTTAAGGCATAAACATGGTAAGCGACAGAGAGAGAGCTCGGAAGAGAGAGCAAAGCTGCGAGGCGCGCTCTTTTTCGCTGGGCCGCTTGTGGCTATCTTACGCTTTTGCTTGATTAACTAATTCAGTTGACGTGTTCTAGTCGAACGTTATAGGTTATAGATATTGTATCCAAAAGATTGTATCCCTCCCCCATCTATCCCAAAATAATACGAACGATACGAGCGGTAAAAATGTGCGTCAATATGGAAAAGTCATTTCCCATTTCCACTAAAGCACGCGTGTGAAAGTTGTATTTCTTTTTGTTTTCGTTTGCCCCCGTTTCTTTTTTTGGCTGCTGCACTTGGCCCACAAACACTTGATCAAACAGTGATTGACGGCGGGATAATTTGGTCGTATTTATAGAACGCAGATCGTTCGTTCGGGAAAGCGGCGCGCAGTTCATTCATTGCTCAGTTGGTTTAAATATACGATTGATACCCGATGACGCCGACCCGATATGCTAACGCTTTTGTTATTGTTGGTCGATACGTCGGCTGCCGTTTTGTGTTATTCTTACAACGTGCTTTTTGTTGCCACAGCCGTTCGGTTTGACATTGACGCAAATGTTTAGACCAGGCCCGAGTCTCTAAAATGCAAATTAATACGCCAGAAAACAGAAACGAGAGAATTGTACGCCCTCGGAACGTGGATTACTCCGCTTCCGCATTACAAGAGTGGTTCCGGAAAATCCAAAAAAATAAACCCAACGAAAAATAAAAAAATTAATATAGTTTAGTCTGGAAATTCCCAGAAAAGTCCAATATTTCATTTGAAATACCACAGTAAGCAGTTTGATGGCTTATAAACGTGGGACCTTTGGTTTTACTTCTACTGATAATTCGAACATTATTTTGTTGCGTAATTCATATTTGTGGCTTTCTGAAAGAAATTACTTTTTTAAGAGCCATAGAATAGCTATATAAAAAAGCCAAAAGATTGGGTTTACAAAAAAGACTTATCTTATCAAAGCTATAAGTATTTCTGATTCCTTCTTTTTGGTCGGAATAAGCCTATTTAATAAAGTTAAACCTTTAGGTTTAGGCTAATCAGAATTTAATAATATAATACTGGAAAATTCCAAAAGCCCAGTCATCAATGCTTCGGTAACTCTTAAATGTATTTATTTGTCAGTTGAAGTCACTTTCCATATTTGTTGCTGTGTTTTTTTTTGACTATTCCAAGCCTTATTAATAGTCATCTCATTTTGGCAATCTGTGGTTATCGGAAACGATTAAGATGCTTAGCTGATTAACGCTGTTAGCCAGTTAAATTGTTCTTATAAGTCACTATTTTTATTTAGTGTTTCCTTAAGTCTGCAATTAAGGTATCAAGACTGGAATAAATATATATTTATGATAAATAAATTTAGGCAGCCACTTGAAGAGTATATTATGAAAATAATTACTTTAACTGCCTTGAAACCATTTTTGCATCCATAACTATAGTCAAAATGTTATTCTTCGAATATCCTGCTTTCTAAATGGGGTTGGCAACCCTGCTGGCAACTTCAACCACTTGAGCCACCCACTCGCGGGCAATCGACAGCTGCATCGCATGCAACCTTGCACTCGCAAACCAACCCCTAGCACTCCGGCTCTCTCTCTGTCTCTCGCTTTCGCTCTGCGGCTTTCTTTCTCCGTCCCTCGCTCTCCCAGCAACCCCCTGGTGTCCAGTCCACCAGGGTTGCCAGAGAGCGGGTGAGAGCTGCCCACTGTGCCGACGGTGGTGGCAAAAAAGAGAGCGCGTGCGCCGAGAACGCAGCCGCAAAATAACAAAAAAAAAAAAATATCAGAAAAAACCAAAACGAAACGAAAAAAATAAAGTAAAGCAGCCGCAGCAGTCAGACGTAGTTCAGCTTTCCACGACGACGCGCAACAAACAAACTACATAAAGAAAAGCGAGAAAATCCAATGAAACGCAGCGGCCAAGAAGAGACAACTCAGAGGCGTAGGAAAATCAAAAATCGAAATATTGTTAAACTGAAGAAGATATCAAGCTAAAAATTGTTGCTCAACCAGAAAAGAGAAATACTCCTGCTAAACAGTTGAAAAATTCTTCTTTTTTTTCTTTCTTGTTTTTCCAAGTACAAAGAAAAGTGGAAAACTCTCGGTGCGTGTGTGTGTATGTGTGTATCCGAAATCAGCTTTAGTTTGTTGAATGTTTCACACGCACTTTGCAGCAACAAATTCGCGAAACTCTTAGCCGGTTGAAAGAAACGGAAGAAAAAGATAGAAAAGTATCTGCAAGTTTGCCAGAGTAAAGGGTCAAAACTGGCAAAACAAACTGAAATTTAAGCTAAACTTCAACCCGAAAACCTGATCTCAAATGCGTTTTCTTTTTGTTTTGTTTTTCCCCCGTTAAAACCCCAACAATCCCAACCCAACCCCCGAATGTCTGCCGTTTAACCCATCAGAAGATAAAGAGAGGATGTGCATGCATCCCATTGTGTAATGTGACAAATCGGCAACACACAAAAAAACAAGAAGCAAAAAACAAGAAACAAGAAATACAAAACAAACGCAAATAAAGTTATGTAAAATTGTTCAATTGAAAGTGCACGCAATTAGCATTTAATTGTGCGAACCAAACTATATATTACAGTAAAAATCTGAATAATTAGACAGCGGCGGTGGCGGCAACAACAGCAACAACAATAGCAACAACGCGGCAATCAACAACAATCCATAACAACGCCAACGCGCGACTCAGGTACATGATTATACAGATACAGATACAGATACTCTGGGATACGGATAGATATACAAAATATATAGATATATATACATATATACTCATCGCCTATATGGACAGAGAGTCGCCCCCTGACTGATTTGTAAAGACCTCGCCAAAAACATTTCTATTTGTTGTTTTCGCTGTCTTTTGTTTTCAAGGAAATCACATTTTTTTTTGTTATTTTTTGGCTATTTGTAGACAACAAACATTTATTTTTAATTTGAATTTTGTTTATGATTCATTAGCCTAGGCTTTCGCAGTGATTCACGTTTTAAGTTGACCACGGTTGCTTAGGTAAATCACAGATACTCCATGGTTATTAATCAATAAGCGGCTGAAATCTCGCGGATTTGCGCCCTATGTGTTTGTTGCTCAATTAGCCAAAGCCAAAGACTTCGGATGGGACGTTTGTGTCAAAGTAGGTCAGCTAATAATTGGGTTGGCCCCACTGGAGGCGAAACTATTGTTGGTAGGAAGAACACATCAGGGGATACCACCGCTCTGAGCCCATTTAAATTAAATAGGGGAATCCAGCAAAGAGTATTTATAGATCATAAACGAAAGAAATTTTAAAAATGTTTAATCCTTAACAAAAAGAGCAATATTTATGAGAAAAGATACATAACTGCAAAGTTGTACATAGTCTTTTACAAAAATATAGCATAAAATTACAAAATCGAATTTATCGATAGTAAATAGTAATCGAAACAACCATTAAATTAACTATATGAGTGTATACCAAGACTAATTTACAAAATAAGTAATTATCGGTACTAATTACTTATCAAAACACGAAATACCATTGAACTATCTGAGTTTTTAGAAAGAGACATTTATTAAAAATCGAAATTATCGTTGTTAATTGTTTATCGAATTTATCGTTTTAGCTTTTTCAAAGAAAATCCAGCTTCATCTATTAAAAATCGATATTTCTGAAATGTAAGCCCCTTTAAAGTTGTTTATACCGCCAAGAAATCTTGAGATACTGCTCCCACCACCACTTTTCTTAGCGAGCTGCCTTATGCAGATATCTTGGGGTTCTCGCAGTCGACCATCAATGGCAGGTGATATGCGACTTTTGTTTTCTTTGCGCTTACCTGTCCTCTCCGCTGCTTGCCTTTGAGGCAACAAAGGCTGCTGCTGCGGCTGTCATTCACAGAGCTTGACAAAAATCAACAACAATAGGAGCAACAGCAACAACAACACGGGCTTATATGCCAATAATACCGGGAGGGGAGTGGTAGAACTGGGGGTAGGAATACGAAGACCGAGGAGGAACAAGTGGAGGCAATCAAACACAGCTGTTGGCGTTGGTTCAACGGCGCGTACATATTTTTTGCTGCCACTTTTTACTTCTTACCTTTTGATTTATATCCCCCGATGTCTGCTCGTTTTTGAATATACAAAGGTACATATTTGTGTGTGTCATTTTCTATATGCCAAAGAAAGAATGCTAGTTACAGTGCGTATCAGAACTTTAAGACAGTTGGTCATTCAATGGACAAAGGCTTTCAATAGCAAAGTGTCAGAAATGAGGTCATTTCTAAATACAGTTTATCAGAATAATTGATATTAGCTATCAAGCAAAGGTAGTAATATCAAATCGAAACAATCGATATTAGTTATCGACTGGGATCAGTTGAAATATTGGTTATATTATTGAAGTTACAGATCAGCCAGTTGTAGTAAAGTACTCAACATATTTATTCAATCAACAATGCTGTACTTTAATCAAAAATCTAAACAATCGATACTAGTTATCGAGTGGTATAAGTTGGTAAATTGGTTATATTGTGGTGTTTATCCGACTATTTGATATTAGTAATAAACCATAGATAGTAATGAACTCAAAAGATTTATTTTTGATAACTAGCTGTTCTGATGTTTAATAAAAAATGCAAACAATCGATATTAGTTATCGACTTGAATTACCCATTCACTTCAAACCAATTACATTCTCATGTGGGTAATTTACAAACTAGAGTGCTTGCATACTTTATGATAAATATTAAATTTATCGCATGCAGCCCTTCGACCTTTCGAATGACAAGTGTTTTAAGTATTTGCCCGTGTCTCCAAGGGATTTTCAATTGGTTGGCTTGCGGCCTTACATATATCATATTCTGGGCAAATAAGCCTCGATTCGGTTGGGATCTCCCACATGTGTGTGCGATAGTCGAGTCGAGCCGTCAGTCAATCAGCGTGAAGAGCTCTCCAATTAGCATGGCTTAGCCGGAGCCATCAAATATTGATTCCCCTTACGGATGGATATCTTGGTCTTCTGTGCGACTGTTCCACCTGCAGCCGAATAATATTTATTATTTATTTTGAGTTGTGTTGTGGCTTAAGCCATTTTGCCATATGACATATTGTCATGTTTTTCGCTTTCTACTTTTGAACCTTTTTATTGTAAACGTATAGCTGGCTCGGTTGGCTGTACTTGAAGATGACAAAAAAACGATCTATATACGATATTTAAAGTTGATTTAAGCTGTACCTAAGGTATTTCCACCTCTGTTTTGCATCATTTTCTCAAAAATAGAAATATTTCATACCACAGCTGTTCTGACTTCAATTAGATAATTGAATAAAGCTGATTAATCATAACTTATCGATGGCCATTTCCCATGATCTTTTGGCCCCACGTTCGCTTATTCATTTGTCTTTGGGCCTCTTCCTCCCTTTTGTCTCCTCGTTTATCGGTTTGTTTGCTGTGCGTGCCGCTTTCGCCTTTTTTGGCCAACGCCGACGACAAATTCATTTCATGCCCAAAGACGGGGACAAGCTTAAAACGCATTACCAAATTTGGCCACGGCTAATTTCACATATTTATTTATTGTTTCGCCCCCTTTGAATATGTGGTATATGGAATATGACTGAAAAATGGTCAGGGAGAAAAAAGCAAACAAGCTGGCTATTTTTTTACATATGGCTGGGACCGCGTGGCGTATACTTGATAACAATTTCAACTTTGATTGCGTCAGTTCCGCAGAAATTCCTGGCTTAATGGGTTCCTGGTGAGGTCCCCTTGACATTAGTAGATTGCAATTAAAATGCATCTTCTGAATTCCCAGAAATAGCAAACTACATGTAAATGATATTCTCGTTAATTAAGGGATTGATTTCAGGGAATATTGAATTTATTTCATGATAGTGTTCCTTCATTTACTGTTTGCTATTCGTGGAAGTGGGCAAAATTTGTTAATAATCGCTGATACAGTGTATCATTTCTGTTTTGATTGGATTTCGCCTTGACCATGATGAAAATTATAATTAAGCTGAAATTGAATGCCTTGCATCAGATTCCCAGAAGCCATCCAATTAAGCCAGCTTACCTCCATATTTCGCAGCCAGGACTAAAAGTCGATTGTGGCACTTGAGGTGAGTTATTATACACTCAAAAGAATCTGTTATGGGGCAGTGTTGGAAAGTGGTTTTCAACAGGCCTTCTCTTATAGTGTTGAAAAGGTCTTTTGTTTCAATTGTTAGTCAAGATTTACTGTTTTAAGATATAGCCAACATCTATCGCCAGTTTTCATTGCTAATTTTGAATATGAGTCATAACAAACTCCACAGGTTCTGTTACAAAGCAGTGTTGGAAAGTGGTATTGCATGCATTTTGTTTTTAAATTGCATCTAAATTCAAGTTATGGCTTGCAAATTATATAGTTACCTTGTCATTTTCTCTCTGTGCATGATAACCACTAGGCAAAGTTGCTAATTTTAGCTTTAGCCAGGAATAAACTTCATATAACAATATCCAATTTCCCCAGCATCCCACACATTTTTGCAGCCAAGTAACCAGGATTGCTTTCAGCAAAGTGGGATGGATGAAATGAAGAGGGGTCCCACAAGTCGAGTCGTCGGGGAGAATCGGGAGCAAAACGCATGCCAAGGCACGTTAAGTTGCCCACTCGAGTCCCATCAGGAAAATTCCTCCTTAGTCTCTCCGCCGGAGGGGGCGTGGCATGTCGGCGGTGGGCGGTGGGCGGAGGTTAGGGAAAGGGTGAAATCCGGAGACGCGAAGGTGGATGGATGCTTCAAGTTTGTCCCAAGTTTCATTCAACTTTTGCGCAGACTTTTTGGCCCCCAAGGCTAATAATCTGGCCAAGAATAGCAGAATTTTCATGATGTTCACCTGCTAATGTTTTTTTTTTTTTCTGTGGGATGTGTGTTTGTCAATTAAATGTGTGCATGTGGGGTGGCTGGCTGGCTGACTGAACATTGTGATTGTTATTATTGGATTGCCTGCTATCTGAGCGCCGCCAGCCCCCCAATTGGATTCTAATTGGATGTGGGAATAACCAGAAATTGAGGGTGTTGGAAAGCGGATGGCATGTGACCCTGAAACGCCGGACGACAAGTTCGATATTTGTGCTTTGGGTTATAGTTTCAGTTTCAGTATATTTACCTTTAGTGTTACAATGTGCAACAAAAACGGAAACAAAAAGAACACGTACGAATATTTTCGATTATGACTCATAAGCACCCTTAAAGCTCACATGCCAGAAGAGAAGAATGTGAAATGAAATGTTATACAATATTTCATTATTATTTTTTGTTGTTAACCATTCAAATTTCTTCGAGGCACGCACCTTGCATTATTTATTGGCCAAGTTGGGGAAACGGCAAAAAACTACCAGAAGAAAGTCGATTATTTATTGCCTTTATCGAGTACTGCTGATATGCAAATTGGACAAGTAAAGGACATGGGAACTAGTTTGCCAGGAAAATGTTTTATATAATATATATATGGTAAAGAAAAACTAAAATATTAATAAATTATGTTGCCAACTTTCAAACTTTGAAAAATTAAGGCTTGCAAGGTTATTTATTTCCTTCACCTTCACCTGAGGCTCATTTTTAATTGGTATGCTACTTAAAAGACTTTCGACAAGGTCAAGTAGTTTAATTAGGGAATTGATTGAGAATTTTCAATATGCATATTGTAGAACTGAAGGACATGGGATGAATTTATAAGCGTTCACCTGTTCCTTGAAGGAGAATAATAAATAGTGCTGAATAACACTAAACATTTCACTCCAAGCGTAATAAAGTAATAATCAAGTATTGATGATTAAATGTTTGGTACCTAAATTAAAAATTAAAATTGGTCAATATTAATGCTAACTAGCATTTATAGGCTTAAAAAAAAGGTACAGTTTTCAAACTCTTATTGAAGAGAAACAAAAATAATATTGCCTACTTTCCTGAATGACGTTTTTAAAAATTATGCAACACTGAAAGAAACTGATTTATGCGAGTGTATTTGGAATAATTTAACATATTTTTCAAACCAACTTTTAAGAATATGCATAAAAAAACTATTTTAAAATGAAATAGAAAAAATAATTAGCCCTTTTTGATGATTTATGATTTAAATTCTCCTTGAAGGAAAATAAAAATAATATTGCCTACTTTCCAGCACTGAAAGCAACGGTACTTTAAGGTAAATTCACGTGTCTATGTATGCATGTGTATATACATATGTGTGTGTGCTATGATCAAAGTGAAAGTGCACATGAAAACAAACTGAAAAGCAATACAAAGGCATAAAAAGTAACGAAAAAGGGGGGCAAAGCAAAGAAGGAAGAAGACGAATATGAAGATGAAGAAGGAGAAGCAGCAGATGAAAGGAAGTTGTTTATTGTGTGTGTGTGTGTTGCCTGCATTTCTGCGTATGTGTATGATTGGATGATGCAATCTTTAGGAGAACAAGAATAGCAAAAAGAGAGGAGTGGAAATGCAGGGGGGGAGGGGGTTTGTTGTTGGGAAGTTCGCCCAACTTAATTGAAAGTGTTGCCAATTAGAGCTTTAACTGGAATTTATTGAGCCAACAATGGGGGAAAAGCAGGGAAACGCAATATTTTTTAGGTAAACTGCGAAAAGAACTTTTAATTAAATTTTCCACAAACACACGAGTGTGTGTGCGTGTGTGTGTGTGTGTGTGTTTATATTGGTTGTGATTGTGCGTTTAATTAAAGTGCATTTGTTGTTGCTTTTACCGCACTTTCTGTTGCCTTTTTCTCGTTTTTTTCCCCCACTGCCTGCTGACCTTAATCTGCTTGCTGCACCGCTTTTGGGGCCAATAAACTAAATAATGATGGCATGGATGATATATTGTATATGTATGTGTACGTATACACCAAAATCAAACCCACCCACACCCCCTTTCTCTTTCACTGACAGGCTCTCTTTCTCTCTTTGTATATATGTATCTATGTATCTATGTACCTATATACCTTTCTCTCTTTCGCTGGGAAATCACATTTCACCTTTGAGTGAAGCCAAGTATTCCACTTGTTGTTTTTGCTGTATCTCAATGTGGCATCGGCGAAAAATGCCGCAATGAAATTTGCTCAACATTTGCCCAACTGGGTGAAGGTTGCCGGTTGGTTTTCCACCACCCATCGCCCCACCAACCCACCACCCACTTTTCCTCATTCTCAACCGAACATTCGTCGAATGTTGTCGCAGTTTTCTTTTAGCCGCTTTACCTAGCGGCCTTTTCAACTTAATCAGTACTGTGTGTGGTCAGCCAAAAGCATGTGTACTAAAGTACATAAATGGTATACTAGCAAGAACTTACTCTGGTCACAAAAAATAAAATATCTTTGGAGCCAAAAATCCTTTCTTGGCGTAAATCAACACTTCAGAAAGTAAATTTGGTGGAAAAGTGGATGCTGTACACAGAGAAAATACTGACTTTCTAATCTGAGTTGAAAATGTTCTTAAAAATAGAACGACATTTTTAAAGTTGAAAATATTTGTATTTTGCTTGAATAAAGTTAAATTGGCGGTACTTACATTGTATATCTCAACAAATAACCTATTAGTCCAGTCACTAGTGATTACTTATCAAAAAGTTGATAAATAAGCTCAATTTAACTTTTCTCTTCTCACCATTTCGTTCTAATATTGAGAACATTGATACCGAAATGTACTTACACGGTTTTTAAGAACGAATATTCTCAATTCAAGAACAATGTGCTTGAATAATTGGTTATAAATGGTTACACGAGTTTTATATATATATATAAATCTATACCTTTTTAGGACTGAGCAGCTCTAAAAGGTATAAATTAGATTAATGTTAAAAAGATCTCACAAATTGACCTATAGACAATCAAAGTCACTTTAAAATGTCCTTAAAAATCATGAGAGATTTATTAAAATGAAAGTTCAACCAAATGATTAAAACTTATACATATGTATGTATCCTTTTCACAATCCAAATCACTTCATGTATTCCTCAAAGGGGAAACTTTTAAGTTTAATAAAGGTTTCTGTGCCTTATTCATCGTTTGGTTGAAAGAGATTTCAGTGATTACAGGAATAAGGTTTCCACATTTTTCCGAGAACTACCAGAGTTCTTTGAAATCCCCTTTGCCAATGTTCGCAACGCAATTGGCCACAGAGAAGAGCAACCAGAGATTTCATTGGGTTGCGTGTTAATTAATAAATGCAAAGCTTTTTAGTCGGAACTCGTGCCATGTGCAGGTCAACTTGGTTTATTGCAGAAGGTTTCCCTGGAAACTGTGCCCCCTATGTGCGTGGGCCACTCGCAAATCGGAAATTGTATCTCTGGTTTCTGCCACGCGTGGACTTTTCATACCCCCACACCCTCCTCTTTTTTGCTTGATGCCCAGCAGTATTCACTATCAATATTTCTGGGAAAAACTACAGGTTGTGTGTGGGTGGAAGGTGGTGGGCGAATTAGTTAGTGTTTCATCAACAGAAGTTCGGGGAAATGTCACTTCAAATACAGTCGAATGCAAAACCAAAGCTGCAAAATACATTTCTGGGGAAAATGGCACAGGTCGAAACCGAATATTAAGCATAAATGTCAAATGCCAGAAATTGGTTCTCGGTAGAATGAAATTACGTTGTCTTGTCTATTGACGTATATCATTAAAAAGTTTCTGCGAAATGCCATGCGAAAGCATTCTAATTTATTACTTGGTTTATAGACATTAATCTCACTTTTAATCAATTAGTAAAATGAAATCAATAACAAACGGGCTAAACTAATTGCAAATTACGAGTAAAAATTCGGGAAAGTATGACTTTACGAGTCATAGAGGTCATTTCTAAAGGATAGTTAAGATAAGATGATGTGTAGATTCGATTTAAATGTCCTTTCACAATTGGCCACTATAAGGTGTACATTTTTATAACATATATAATTCGATTTTATTTCGAGGACTGGCTGATAAAATATTAATTGAAGACTTTAGTCCAGGAACTGTAAAGAATATATAAAACCCTACTTAAATATTTGTTTTTCCAATATGTCCTGTTTTTAGACGTCTTATAAATAGAGTTTTGATGGTGAAAAATAGTAAAATGAGTGTGAAATGAGTGAGTAATACAAATCTAAGTGGTCTTTTAATAATAAATAAATAAATAAAATCACAAGTAATGTTTTTTTTTAATCCATCAAAATCTATAAATTTCAAAATCGAATGGATGTCTTAAATTTAAATGTCCTTTCGACAATAAGAAATAAAAATTTAATGATAAGATGAACATTTTGGAAACTTTTATGATAGGTATAGAACCTAAATCCTTGTGAATTAAGATCTCTTGGCGTCTTGAAGACCATTTAATACTGTAGCAAATATATAACGATAATATATATAAACACAAAGTTCAATCAATAACCAGTTCTAATCCCGAAAATCTCTCTCTTACCTTTTCAGGGCGGCTATCCGGCGCGTCTGAAGAAGGTGCTGATCGTGACGGCGCCGCTGTGGTTCAAGGCGCCCTTCAAGATCCTGCGTCTGTTTGTGCGCGAGAAGCTGCGCGAGCGGGTGTTCACTGTATCGGTGCCTCAGTTGGCGCTGCACGTGCCGCGCAAGGCGCTGCCCATTCACTTGGGTGGCACGCTGGAGGTCGATCACGCCACATGGTTGCTCAGCTGCCGCCAATCGATGACGAATCGTGAGGACGAGCTGCTGGCCAATATTGTGGGTGTGGCCGGATCTGGCTCTGCAACTGGATCGTCGGCGGCAGTGGCCACCAATGGCACGGAATCGGCAGAGGCGGCCACAACGGGTGCCACGATAATCAGCGCCGTTCATCTGCTGGGCGATAACAATACCACCGTGGTGACGGTCAGCAATGGCGTGGGTCCAGCCGGAGGAGCTGCGTCCGCGGCGGCAGCGTCAGCAGTGAGCTGCAGTTCCGAGCCCAACGAAAACATCACAATCAACGGACTGAGTCCCAGCCACCGTCAGCAGGCGAGCAACAGCAGTAGCAGCGGCAGCAACAGCAACGCCACAGCAGCCAATCCCCTCAAGCTCAACACGAGTGGTTCGGCGGAGAGCAACAGCACCACCGCCGCCGCCACAGCAGCAGGAGCAGCTGGAGCAACTGGTGGCACCACCAACACCACCACCACCACCACCAACGGGGGCGGCGAATTCTGGTCAGAGAATCCGCCAAGTAGCGCCTCGTCCGGCTTCAGCGACGACGACAGTCTGGCCGGCCAGGAGGGCGACCCGAAGCCCATCGATCAGATTGTCCAGATGGTGAAGCAGCGCGGACGCCATGGGCTGATCAAGGAGTACGCGGACATTCGGAATAGGGCGCCCGAGGGCACCTTTTTGCATGCGAGGTGAGGGCATTAGATTGCGATATGTATATACATTGGAAACCTGTATAAAACATTTCGAAACATTTATGATTCGAATGATTTAAAATATCCATGTTTATGCCATGCCTATTTATGAAATCATTTCATGAAATGATCAATTCTAAAGAACTCGCTGTATTTGCTACTATTCAAAAACACTTCCTTGTCATGTTAGATTTTTCTTTTCTGAAGAACTCGCTGTTTTTTTTGGTATCATTGTGTTATCAAGCTAAACTCTGCTGTGAGTTTAGTTTTAAACTAGACTTGTTTGTCATGTTGGATTATCCTTTTCTGAAGAATTCGCGATATAAATATTTAGTCCGCCTAGAGCGAAGAATAAGCAAATATTCAAAAGCGAATTCTTCAGTGGAGGATGGCCAACAATGTCTTGTGATGTTGGATTATAATTTTCTAAAGAATTTGCGAATTTTATATTCTTGAGTTGGTCAAAGAAAGAGCAAAAATTGAAACGCGAATTCTTTAGCAGAGGAAGCACACAGATATCCGAGTATAGCGAATATATTTTTAACATTTAAGTTTGGAAAGCTTGCCTAATTTTATTTTTCATTCCTATAGTTCAAATATTAAATACTTAGTAACGAATTTTCTTGAATCCCTGCAGGATGCGCGCCAACCTGACCAAGAACCGCTACACAGACGTCCTCTGCTACGATCACAGTAGAGTGGTGCTGGCCCACGAAGACGGCGACGAGCCGTCGGATTACATAAATGCGAATTTCGTCGATGGCTACAAACAGAAGAATGCCTATATTTCAACTCAAGGTGCGATGGTGCCATATCCTACTATATATGAACTGTGAGCTAACGATTTTTTGCTTTCCCTGCAGGTCCATTACCAAAGACATCCCAGGACTTTTGGCGCATGATCTGGGAGCAACATTGTTTAGTTATAGTGATGACGACGCGCGTTATGGAGCGCGGACGCGTTAAATGCGGCCAGTACTGGGAGCCGACTGAAGAAAGTTCCTTAGAGTTTGGCGACTACCATGTGCGAACAATTAGCGTTGAGTGCAACGAGGACTATATGGTGGCCTCGTTGGAATTGAGAAACATAAAGGTGAAGTTTATTGAATTAGCTAGCAAGCTGCATTAGAACTTTATAACTCACTTAGTTGTTTTGCTTATCACCACTTTCCCCAAACAGACTGACGAAATACGCAATGTCTCACATTGGCAGTTCACCAGCTGGCCGGACTATGGGGTGCCCAGCTCGGCCATGGCCATGCTGAACTTCCTGCAGAAGGTGCGCGAGAAGCAGGCGGAGCTGGTCAACGCACTGGGCGACACCTGGGCGGGTCACGCCCGCGGACCGCCCATTGTGGTGCACTGCAGTGCAGGCATTGGACGTACAGGTGAGTTTAATAGTAACAAATCCCAATTCCTGCCATTTTCACTGACCCTACGTTGCTCCACAGGCACATTCATCACCCTGGACATATGCATATCGCGGCTGGAGGACGTGGGCACGGCGGATATACGCGGCACCGTGGAGAAGATCCGGTCGCAGCGAGCCTACTCCATCCAGATGCCCGATCAGTATGTGTTCTGCCACCTGGCCCTCATCGAGTATGCCTATTCGCGCGGAATGCTGCAGACCGTCGATCTGGCTGGCTTCGATGAGCGCGAACAGGACTCGGAGTAGGCAGGCCGTCGTCTCCTCCAGATGTCTGTGGAAAAAAGCGGACCGGAAAACAACTTGTATACAGAATAATTTTTACTTTTTACCTTCGCAAATTGGTACACACAGTCTTCAGGAATGGGGCAAAAAACGGACGAGAAACCGAATAATTCTATGTTTTACCTTTTGCAAATTGGAGTTTTAACATTTTTCCGACTAGATGTTCGTCCTGATTATGATATAATATGATATGATATGATGCGAGTGAAACGATGATGGGAAGCACCGATAGATTCCGAGGTACGAGGAAGTTGAAAATGTGTAGAGTGTAGAGTAACAAATTTACGTTAATCTATTATTTTTTTTTTAAATATTATTACATACCAAGCTATAGTTGTATAGCAAAAACATCTATATATAAACATTATTTAAATTAAATTTAAACTAAATGAAAAACAAATAGCTAAAAATAAAGAAGAAACAAAAACAAAACAAAATAAAATCAAAACCAGCCGCATTAGCGAAACAAAGCTAGAAAATAAACAGCGAAGAGTGTTTAAACATCATGACAAAGTTAACTAGAGTCCGATGAAGATGAGGAGTACAACGAAGGCAAATAGGATCAGGATCCTGATGAGGATGAGGATGAGGATGAGGACGAGGACCAGGATCAAACCGTCCGGCGGAGAGTCAGAATCGGAGGAGCGGACAATTCTTGTGCATTTTGCCCCCCATCTCAACCCAAGAGGAACCACGGCGAGTTGCAAATTTCCTAAAAGCAACCAACTAGTTACACACATAACTTATATAGCATATGCCTAGATCTACGTACCGCATATATATATGAATATATGTATAACGAATATATAACTACCAGAGGAAATCAGATATAAGCACTGTTCAATGTTGTTGCCCACGAAAATAGCCCAAGGGAAGAGGAGATCTTCTCCAGCCTGCCCTCCTGGCCGCATCTTCTCCAGATGTGACCCAAACCGAAACCCCCCACCCCCCAGAAAACTCTTCGCCTCCCAGCTGTTAAATGTGTTTTTTTTTTGTTTTTACCCCCAATTTTTTTTTTCTTTTGCTAATTCTTTACAAATATTTATAATTAGAGCAAAATTAAGTGTATTATCGTGCAGAGGGTCGTAGTGAATTTTACTAACAATTATTTTACCAACTAAACATAAATAGTTGAAAGAGTATTACAGAAAACAAGAAAATAAGAAACATATATCTAACATGCCTTCTTTCCTACATATTTCATATGCCAAGCGAATCTAAAACGGATCTAATAATCGTAATGAAAACAAATGAAGGAAAACCAAACATATTTTGTATTACTTTTTTAAATAACAAGAAGATCTATATAAAATTATGAATCAAGTCAAGAAGAATGGCAGCTTTCTCGAACAGAAATGAAAACGAAATACGAAATATTAAGTGTAATTATGTGTATGTAATGTCGGACAGAATGCATTTTCTTCGTGCATCTTTGCGAAAGTATTATAAATATTTATATATATATAAAAAGAAATTAAGTGCATATACTGCGACACACATCTGCAAGAAAGATAAATATACGTTTTTTTTTTCGTCATGTTTGTATGCATGTAAATACGAATACCTACGAAATATATAGTATTTTTGGTGCGAACTCAAAGATTGCCCGCGCACTGTGCTCCAAAAAGAAAAACACTCTCCATACACACACTCTACCACTCACACGAATATCATTAGAATTGTAAAAGCTGTGATCAAACCCGAATGAAAGATGCAAGTCGAAATTGGAGCCACAGATACTCCTCGCACAGCCAGTCAAGTCAGACCATTGAAGTCATATGTATACTCTACAATAATACTTAATCGCAAATCGCAGAACAGAACCATTTTCAATTCTTTCAAAGGCCTTTTCCGAGAGAAACAAAGAACAAGAAACCTAACCAGATTGCATAATGAATAATGAATAATGAATAATGAATACTCACCTCCCAGATCGATGGACGTTCTATTTTTATAATGCTTGACACAGAGATCATACTGCATATAATCGAAAAACCCTAAAAAGGAGACCCAAAAAGATACCACGATGATAACTATAAATATTTTTTGTAGGCTCCAGTCGCGGAGTGGAGGAAAGAATTTATTTAAAATATATATATATATATATATATAAATATATATCTATGTATTAACACATGTATGAAAATTAGCAAAATTTCTTCAAGTGTAATTTAAAACTTAGCTAGAGTCACAAGCCTTTGTTTTCCGTTCAAACGAAGTGTAAAGAGAATTACCTAGTACGAGTACTCAAAAGTGTTGCCTGTGTCACGATGCTTTCAGAAAGCTTTGCTGCGCACAACATGCACCGTAAAAAAAAAATCGAAAAGCCACTCACAAGATCGATCGATCCAGCCCACCCTTAACCAACTCTTGAATAGATCTATCCACTAGCATCCCCTAGCCGCTACTTTCCCCCAGCATATTGAATACTCGCATTTGTCGCGCACTTTAATAAGAGATACCACTAATCCCGGGAGACAGACACATCTCCATCACTCCAGCAATCCAGTAATCCGGTAATCCACTGACCCAGCTCAAAACCACAGGGAGACACTGTACAGACACCGGCAAACCAGTCCAAGATCCAGTCCAAAAGCCCAAAAAACATGGAAGTCTTAGCCTAGAGAAATGGTCGCATAATATTTAAGGGCATTTAAGTATATGTTATCATTTCATGAAGACAAACGAAACCAAAATACAACTTGATGTAAAAGCAAAATGCATTTTGCAGTTAAAAAACAAAAACAAATAAAAGTAACAAAAGAAAATTGTGGATAAAATACATAGAAAATGAAATACATTTGGCTTATTTCGGCGGAACTCTTGGGGTCTCTCTTCTCTTTTCAGGAAAAATTCGAATTTATTCCAAAATTCGCAAAGAGTGGTAAGTTTGTCTAAAATACACCAAATATGTTTGCAAAATGAGCCTGTTTATGACGCTATCTTGACAACATCGACTGCAAAATGAGCCTGTTTGTGACGCTATCTTGACATAAACGACTGCAAAAATGAGCCTATTTATGACGCTATCTTGACAACATCGACTGCAAAATGAGCCTGTTTGTGACGCTATCTTGACAACATCGACTGCAAAATGAGCCTGTTTGTGACGCTATCTTGACAACATCGACTGCAAAATGAGCCTGTTTGTGACGCTATCTTGACATTGGCGACTGCAAAAATGAGCCAGTTTGTGACGCTATCTTGACTTTTCTGACTGCAAAATTGAGTCTGTTTATGACGCTATCTTGACAACATCGACTGCAGAAATGAGGCTGTTTGTGACGCTATCTTGACACTTTGGTTGTAAAATGAGCCTATTTATGACGCTACCTTGACATTGCCGATTGCAAAAATGAGCCGATTTGTGACGCTATCTTGACTTTTTGGTTGTAAAAAATGGGCCGGTTTGTGACGCTATCTTGACATCAATGACTGCAAAAATGAGCCTGTTTGTGGCGCTATCTTGACATTGCTGACTGCAAAAATGAGCCTATTTATGACGCTATCTTGACAGCATTGACTGCAAAAATGAGCCTGTTTGTGACGATATCTTGACCAGTACCCTTTGAAATATGTGAAAATAGCTAGAAAATAGCTGGGACCAATTTATTAGCTTTTTAGCGGTTCAAAACGGTTAGTACTTGATTTAGGACAATGGTTGCTGTCCCCGATATATCCCAAGTTCATAAACAACCACAATAATCGGTTTTGCTTTTGAAGTAAAAGGCTCACATTTATTCGTTTATAATTATAGTTAATTTGTTCATAAATACACGCACATTAATATTTTATTAAAACAATTCATTTATCAATAAGTAGTTCAAAAAGCGTTTTATATCTTTCTATCTCTGTCTCTTTCACTGACTCCATGTCTATCGCTCTGTCTCTCTCCGTCTCTGGCTCTCCGTCTCTTTCGCTTTCCGTATTAACTAATGCCAAAAATACATGTAAACAAATCACCATTTAGTTATCTTTTCGTTTCGTTCTCGCTTTTGATTAATACTAATAATAATAAAAAATGTTTTTTGTTTGCTTTCGTTTTTTCAATTAGCTACGTTTTTGAATTTTGTATGATTTCGTTAAATATATAAATCCATATTAATTTATGCGCCGAAAGAACCAATAAAGCCGAAGCAACGCACTGGACCAATTTGTAATCGTTGGCAAAACAGCAGCCAATTGTTGTATATATAATATACCATATTAACCCGCCGGGAGCTGCCATGTGCAGTCTGTCCTGGCCAGAGATTTGGTCAAGTGGCAGGCGAGGATGCACAGGGAAGCTTCCGCACGGATAGTTAAAGGGTTCGTACATAAATTAAAAAACAATTTACGTACTTTTTGGGTTGAAGGAGAGAGGGATTAATATATATATATATATATGCTATATAATAACTGACATCCACAATACGCTTATTTTGGAATGCACACATCTAGGGAGTGTTCAAATTTGAGTTGGAATTCGAGTTAAGGCTAAGACAACATTATAAGCTAGTTAAGTATTGGCGTAGTAGAGTTGCTCTGCTCTCAATCTTTGGCGCCTGTTAAACCGTAACCGTATCCGTATCTGAATCTGAATCTGGAGGAGCAGCGGTTACGTTTTGAAAATTTCTCTAGAGGCAGTTGGCATCGTTTCAATTTCGATTGTAAGTCGGGCAGAGTCAAGCGAAGGATCCTTAGGCTTACGGGTTATACGGGGTGTACGTGTAGATCTTAGGACTAATGACTGGCGGCGCTGGCAAGCCGTTTTGCTCTTGAGGTAACTTCCATTCAATGAACGGCAAACGAAGGCGAAGGCAAATTGTCTACGAACTAGTGGGGTGACATGCCTAAAGTAGCTAGTCTTTCTATGGCTAGGCTTTTCACTTTTTGTCTTTCTTTTTTGAGGGGGACGGGTATCCTACGTATATAAATAACTACAGTACAATCCGGGGGTGTTGCAGAAGTCCTATGAAATTTATATATGTATTATTTAGGCGTCTAGAAATAGCTAACAATTATAAAGTACCAGCAAACTTTTCACAAAAGATTATGAAATAAATTGCATTTACATATTAGCAAGTATAATT
Source organism: Drosophila subpulchrella (assembly GCF_014743375.2). Classification (NCBI taxonomy): domain Eukaryota; kingdom Metazoa; phylum Arthropoda; class Insecta; order Diptera; family Drosophilidae; genus Drosophila; species Drosophila subpulchrella. The sequence continues at coordinate 25,775,635 of NC_050613.1, read as the reverse complement.
ATTTCAAATGTTGCAAATTGCCTTTAAAAAATTCAACAACTTTAAAGTACCAACTTACTTTTCACAAAATGTTATGAAATAAATTTGATTTACCTAACTCTTTATATAACTAGTAGTAAATTTAGGGATCAGCATTTGAAACCAAATATTTTAGCAAATATCAATATTTCAAATACAAGATGCCTTTAAAAAATGTTAAACTAATAAAGATTATGAATACATTTCATTATCTAACTCTTTATACAACTTGAAGTAAATTTAAGGATTAACATTTGAAACCAAATAATCTTTTAAAGTGTAAATATTTTTAAAATTGCAAGTTGCCTTTGAAAATTTCAATTCCTTTGATTGCAAGGGAATGAAAACTTAAACCTTTTCAGGAATTTCTGCATCACCCCGAATTCCTAGACTTAGGTAAGTTATAAAAAACTTCTAAAATGGAAATAAAGCGTTTCGGGTGTGTTTTTTTGGGTGCTACAACGTGAGGCTGAGGTGCAATATCACGTGCCTACTCGATGCCGAACGTGTTGGTCTCCTCGACGGCCAGCAGCAGCTTCTCGTAGAGCAGCTCGGGCGTGGGATAGGGCGGCAGGTCCAGCCGGTTGAAGCAGGTGTGGGCGCGGGGCAAGGCATTCGGCTTGCCCCACTTCTCGATGCAAAAGCGCCGCGGACCCGTCGATCCGCGCAGCGCGGAGAAGCCCTCGTAGGGAATGCTCGAGGTGCCAGTCACAAACTGCAGCAGTCGCAGACGCTGCTCGTTGCTGAAACGCTCGATGACCTGCCAGAACCACACGATCACCTGGTGGTTGTCATGGTAGCCGGAACGATACTCCGTATTCAGCCGCCAATCGTTCGTGTCTATCTCAGCGGTGCCGGCGATCACCAGCTCCAGTTCCCGAGCATCGAAGACGGAGACGAGGCGCGAGTCGACCACTTCGTAGAAGCCACGCACCAGCGACTCCGTCTGCTCCTGAACGCCGCGCTCCAGCCGCCACTTGATCATCCGCTCCAGATACTCCTTCTTGTTCTTCTCGTTGACAATGATGTTCTTGCCGCCCGGCTTCAGTTCGCGCTCCACCACACGGCCGAGCAGCTCCTCGGTGACGCAGAACGTGAGGCCCAGATCCACGCCGGTGCCGATGTCATTGTCGCGTATCCACTGCAGCGACTGATGGAACTCGTTGTCCAGCGACTCCAGATCGCTGAGCGCCACGGGCAGGCGGAGCAGCGCCTTGTAGAAGGGTCGCGTAAAGAAGGCGTCCAGCAGGTATTGGTGCACCAGGGCCAATCCCAGCACACGGCCGCTGAAGCGGAACCAGTCGTGGCAGTTGTCCACGAATGCCGACAGCGGCGACACCTGCACCGTGTACGTGTCGTTGGCCGAGTACTCGAACAGGCCGTAGTACGGGTTGAACAATTCGCGGGAGAGCAGGAAGAAGAACTCGCGCGAGGGTCCGCCGTAGTCCAGGCCCTCCTCCGTGTCCCACAGCACGGCGAGGCGGCCGCGCTGCAGATCCTTCTTGTTGGCAGACATGATGCGGCGGAAGGCGTCCTCCAGCAGGTGGCTGCGGCGGATGTGCAGTCTGAAAGGAAGAGATTACCGGATTAGTTTTGCTCAATCTTGGGAGTTTTTCAGGTTCATGGCCAGATTTGGTTGCATTTTCTATTAGTACATCTTTTAAGTACGTTCACACATAAAAACATACCAATTGGTCCTTTGAAACCAAAGATATAGTATTTTATAGCTTATCTTTGGATACCACAGAAGCAAAATTAAAAATTTAGAAGGGATTATCTCGATGTAAGATTCTCCAGAGCGAAAATTATATATAACCCATTTTCTATTGGTACATATTTTTAAGTACGTTCACACATAAAAACATACCAATTGGACCTATGAAACCAAAGATATAGTATTTTATAGCTAATCTTTGGATACCAAAGTAGCAAAATTCAAAATTTAGAAGGGATAATCCCTCTATCTCGAAGTAGGGCTCTCCAGAGAATGCGAAAATTACTGTTTCGAAGTACCAATGTATATAGCCCATTTTATATTAGTACATCTTTTTAAGTAAGTTCACACATAAAAACATACCAATTAGACCTTTGAAACTAAAGATATAGTATTTTATAGCTAATCTTTGCATACCAAAGTAGCAAAATTTAAAATTTAGAAGGGATTATCTTGAAGTGTAGGATTCTCCAGAGAATGCGAAAATTACTGTTTTTCGAGGTACAACCCATTTTCTATTGGAAAATTTTTTTGAGTACGTTCACACATAAAAACATACCAATTGGACCTTTGGAAACAAAGATATAGAATTTTATAGCTTATCTTTAGATACCAACGTAGCAAAATTTCAAATTTAGAAGGGATTATCTCGAAGTAGGGTTCTTCAGAGAATGGGAATACTACTATTTTTCGGTGTACAAGTTTATAAAAACCTTTTTCACCACCCCAAATACTTACTTTAGCTTGTGGGGCCCCTGGCCATAGCCCTTGGACTCCAATTTGCGGTAGAAGCTGCGCAGCTTGGCCTCGAAATCCCTGCGGAACGGAGGCGGCGCCCGCTGCGGCATTCGGGAACTCAGGACCGGCGATCCCTGCGGACTGCGCTCTTCGATAGGAACATAGCTCATGATCTCCTGCTCAAACAGGCTGCGTGGGAGGAGATAGAAGGTGGAAAATCGTTTAGATACAAGGTAAAATTAGTTGCACTCTATCAAAAAATAAAAAAAGAAAACAGCGATTAACTACGGGGTTGGCCATAAATCTACGGCCAGAACTCTCCGCCACTGGTGGCGTCATTTTCCAGCGGTGCTTTTGATTGCTCATGGCTAATCCGACAATTGATTAGCCCCCACGCAGCAGAGCACCAGCACATCCGACAGCCCGGAAAGGACGCCAATCCAAATGGGGATTGATAGCGTTGATAGCGGTTAAAGGAGATAAATGCGGTTCGGACTTTGGATTAGCCATATGGGCTCCCACCGAGAGAAAAACTAAACGAGATGGGTCATACATAGAAGCTTTTTTGTATTATATCTTAAAATATGTATTATAACAGTCTCACTTAAGTGAAATTCGGTGTCCGTTGATTCTTGGTTTAGAGTAGATAGTTTATATATTTTAAAGATGAAAAACCAAATATCGTTAAATAAAGAACCTAAAGAACCTATATATAGATAGATTAAAAGATTCAAAAAAGAAAGTGTTCTATAGCATAAAATCTAACCTAAACTATGATAATTTGTAAGATCATAGAAAAGACTTATAGACTCAAACAAAATATTCGAAACTAATAAGATTGTATCTTCACTAATAGCCATAAGAATCGTTGGTAACTTCATAAAGAACCCATAAAACGGCTGAAAAATGTAATAGTAATCAATTAAAATCCGACAACTAATTGGACCCCCTAATGATTGCAAATTTTCAACTACGTATCAATCTTAAAACACTTGTTCAGGCTGAAAATCATACGATTGCAGCTGGCTGATACGTCACTCGGCGACATATATACACATACTATATATAGAACCGATTCTGGTGGTGTCGAACCATTTGCATTGAATTCAGCGGCGATGAAATCAGACCAGAGATGACCAATGCAAAAGGTCGGGAGGGCAAGTGATTTGTCAGGGGCATTAATATGCGCGCCTTGAATACATTTTAGAAGAGCCCAGCGCAGTCTTTCTTCCGCCCCCTCCCCCCAACTGGCCACGCCCACCCCTATCTCTACCCCTCAAAATAAAAAAAAAACCAAAGACCGCCAAAGTTTTCTCACCGCCAGGCGGAAGAATAGCTCGATTTTCAATCAATGCAATCGATTAGGTCAAAGGCGACCTTCGCCCAAAAGCCAGAACACACTTTTCCTTCCAGCTTTTTTTTGCTTTTGTCTGGCTATATTAACTGTTCCGATTCTAAGTAGTTAATCCATAATTTAAATTGCTATTTGGTCGCGCCTTTTGCTTTTCGCGCTGGCGGCCTTCAACTTGAAATTGAAAATTGGCCAATTAATAACGCAAATTATGGCGGTCAACCGCAGTTGCTACAAATAAATGTATTAATTTTTTTCGGGGGGAGCGATCGGATCGTATCGTATTGGAGATCGTATCGAATGGATAGTGACAACGGTAACAGTCGTTTTGCCTGCAATTATCGCCCCGCTCGGAAGTGACTAATTCGGCAATTGGAGCTCCCTCCTTTTTGGGGCTCATTAGCAATACTTTTCGGCAGATGGAAATGGAAACGGATCAATTAATGGCCGCACACATGCCGTGTCAAATTACTTTCAAATTACTAATCTAATGAAATTCTTGCAAAATTATTGGAACAACAGGAAGCTGCAATTAACGCAAATTAAATGGGGGGAAAAAATAAAAATAAAACGCGCGTTTTGTGGTGACACCCACTTCAAACCCACAACAAAGAACCATCGATCGCCATTCTGCGGGGCCTTTGAGCGATAGGCGGTGGGCGGTGGGGGAGCAGTGGAGAAGGGGGCGTGGCCGGATTGCGGGAATATCTATAAACACTTGATGCAATCGCTCTGGGTCACTGACTTTGCTTCTAGAGAAAGCCCACACAAACGCGGAAATACCAAGGGATTGGCTTTGATATCTTAAGAACAACTCTTTCTGTAGCCGTTATTGACCTATGAGGATTTTTACTATATTATTTATAATCTTAACTAATCATCCTAACATTTTAATTATCAAATTAAAATATTTGCTTAAGAATATCAACTAACCAACTAACTAACTATTAAATATATATAGTATATTATTTCCTAAAACAAAAAATACTAACTATACAATGATCATATTAAACTGTTTGCATAAGAAATTCATATTATTAACCACTTGGGATCCATACTATATTATTGATGATCATCAATAATGATGATCATCGGATCATATGATCAATTAATGATCATGCAAGCTAATTTCGGTTATCATATATTATACTCGAGTTCCATATTTTCTTCAGATGATCTACAATTACAATTAGATTACAATTGAATTAAAACAAGTCAATTCAAAGTATAAATCGCAACAGGCCTGTTAGACAGATTTGTTCCGAAGAACTGCCAAGTTTATTCAATAATCTTTCAGTCCGCAAAAATAATTCCATTTATGCGGGAACGAATGAGCGCTCGGGGATCTCAGATACAATTTATATTTTATTACAGTTCCCCCACTTCACTTCCTCAGCATATTTTATATCCTATCATATACTTATGAATGCACCACCGACTTTACCCACATTTCACAAATTATTCGCTAAATATTTGGAATTGGAGGCACTCCAAACATACTTGTATATGAAATATGATATGATATGGTAGCAGAGCGCTTTTATGCTGGTCGTCGAAACAGTAAAACAACATTTAAATATATTTATGTGGCGACTCACGTACTTCTCCCACATGTGGAAGGTGTAGACGAACTTGGAGAAGAGACCCATTTGATGGGTTGTAAATCCGAAATGGATTCTCAATTAGCAGTGCACTAAATTCACAAAAAGCCAAGAACCGAAAAAAAAAACAAAAACATAAGTAAAAATAACTCCAAACACAAGCGATAACTTCGGTGGTATCGAATCCGAATCCAACTGAAGCAGGCAGGCGACTGATTTTGGGTCCGGGTCCCCACATTATACTCGATTCGATTCCATTCCGAGTTGATGCACTGGGGGGCAGCAGGAAGGTGCGACCGATACCGCGATAAGCTGATAAGCACGACGGCGATAATGGATAATGGAGCCTTAACCCATTTGGGTTCTCGGCTGCCTACGGGTGAGTTTTTGTGGTTGGATATTTCTTTTGGGTATGAGAATACATATCTTAGGGTTTTTTGGGGGTTTCAATCTGCTTTTCACTGAAAACATATCAGTTTTAATAAATATGTATTTAATATGTTTCAGTTCCAACGATTGGCAAAAGAATATGGGTTTTACGCCCGAAAAAGTAATACCTTAACATCCATCCTATCCTGTCATCCTCACTATTTACACAACCGAAAATGTCAATAAAATCTATGAATTTTTTGAATTAATCAACCTAGCATGTACAATTTTAATTATAATATAACAAAGTTAAAGATCTAATAGACTTAATACTATATATTATATTTATTTTATTAGAATACAAAATAAATTCACATTTTTACAAGAGAGTCCTATTTAAAAAAAAACAAAACAAGGACTATTTAAAAAAAATTTATAGGATTTTGAAAATTTATTGAGTTCTAATAGGGATTATAAAAATAAATCGGATTTTGAAACATAAATTTAAATATTACCAAGACTAGCTAAAAATGATTGTTAACGTTTGGATTTCCTAATAAAATGTTTTTAAAAGGCAAGAGATTATAAAGTGTTTTCAAACATAACCCCTTTAAAAAGCGTTTCAAACGAGCATTCTCCTAAAACTCTTGGGCAAACGAAATCTAATCCAAAATCACTCAAAATAGTTGCAACACTGCCCCATTAATTGGTAAAATGTATGCCCCGCGATAAGCTACAAACTAAGTGCTCGGTCCAACAAAGTAATTGTGTAATGTAAGCGAACCACTTGAACCTAACCAACTAACAAAACATATCCTTGAGGCCCTGAGATCCCATGACATGGAACTCTGCAATTGGACACTCGCCATAATAATAGAGCCAATGGGACGGACAGAAATATGTGATGGGTGATGGGTTCCCACATCGCCATCACACAAATTACTCATAATTTGTGCGAACTGTTTACTTGGCATTCCGCAGCATTCCTGAAAGCCCAAGGGACCGGGAGTTGGGGATCCATCGGATCGGAAAGGCAGAGAGCTGCAACGTGGGAATGGAATGGGACCCGGAGGAGTCGCCAGCTGGAACCCGATCTCCACGGATAGAAAAGTGCAGGCCCGGCGGAATGGTAAACAAAATCGGATGCAACAGAGGGATTTGGAGGGGGATTTGGGACAGGATGTGATCTCGTTTTGCATACGCTGCACTTCTAGCCAAGCCACTTTTTGTGGGAAGTGCATGGGAAATGGGAGACTGGCCAATAGATGAGTAAACACTTCTTGGATGACTCAAAAACAAAGTATTAGATTATTGTGAAATAACAAATACTACTTGGTGTGGACATAGATGGCATTTATAAGAAAGATGATAAGCCCTATTTAAATAAAAGGTTAAAATGGGAAAGTTCTAATAGTTAGGATACAATAAAAACAAGACAGAATCTATTAAGTATTAATACAGCAAAGCTACCAGAAGACATAAGCTTCTGAGTTAAGATTCTAGCGTATACTTGCTTTTTTTCATCGGGGAAATATCCATTAAATTTGAACAAAATAGTTAGAAGTTAAGAAAATTTCTTATAGTTCCAATAAATGAGATAAAATTAAAATATAGCAATACAGATAAGATAATAAACTAACTGAAAAGACAATAACTTTTAAATTCTTATTTTTTATATATTCTAATTTTATATAGTATCCTTGCTATTGTATACATTCAATTGAAGTTTTCTAAAAACTTCAATAAATAGAATATAATACACATAAGAATCCAAGAATTCTATAATAAAGTAGAGTTAGTTCCCGAGTTTAAAATTCCACTTATATCCTTGTTTAGTATTTGGTATATATATTTTTCAATATAAATGCAATCAAAATAATTGGTAAATAAGTTTAAGTTATTTAACAAAACCATTTATGCGACTAATATAAACAGAACCAATTTGGGGTTCCTAAAAAAAGTTTTATGGATTTAAAGAAAAAGTTCCCTTAATCCGATCGTTTGCTTATCAGAGGGTACTTTACAACCATACAAAGATGACTCAAAGAGGTCAGGGGGAATTTTCCAGATGGTATTTAGAGGGTTTTTGATTGCCAAATGATCTACTTACACGGCCCACACGATGTAGGCAGCCTTCGACAGAAAGCCCATTTTGTTGTGCGCCCAAAGTCTTAAGATCCAAAAAGTTAACCATCACTGAGAACACCGGAGAGATAGCTCCTTGCGGTTATTTCGCTAACCGGTAGGGAAAAGGCGCGAAACGGTTAGTATCGGTTAGGGCGGTATCGGGTAGAATCGGTTTTGCTAGGCGGTCAATCGGAAACGGGACGATGTGTGCTCACGCTGCGGCTGTTGAAACGCTTCTGGTGATAGAAGCTCACTATCCGACGGAAAAAACGGAGCCAAGTCGCAACGGAGGCGGCAGAAGCGGCGGCAGCGGCGGCGAGCGTTAACCGGCGGAGTCACAGATAAACAAAACAAAAACTCTATACATACATGTATTACAAAAATAAAATAATAATAAAAAAAAAACAGAGCTCCAAACTCTCACTCTTTCCAGAAAAGGGTGGTTTTTATGCTCCCCGATCGAAAGCTGTACAGCATGTGCTATAAGGTATTTGCTATATGGTATTTGGTATTTGGTATTTGGTTGTATGCTACCCCAGTGACCGACGATTGCAGAATGCTGGCGTTTGTCTAGCCGCCGAACCGATAAATATGAAATTCAATTCAATTTAAGCGGCAAAGGAAATTATTTAATTATTCGCTGGTTTTGTTTTCGGTCGGCTTTTCGTTTCGTTTCGTATCGTTTAGTTCTGTTTTGGTTTTGGTTTCGTTGGTGATTTTGTTATTCGGTCTTTGTGCAAGGCGGCGGCGATCGCGATCGCGAGACGGTGCAGCGCTGCCCCAAACGACGTCGCCGCCGAACTCCAAGTAGCAGCAGCGATTGCACAGTGGTCAACAAAGGTGGTTAGGATTGAAAAAACAAATGGTAAGGGGTCTTAGAGTTTTGAAAACTTATTTTTCGAAAGCTTTTGATTATTAAAACTTGCAAACCCCATTAAATACCACACTAATATAGATGACAATATAAGTATACCATTATAAAAAAAAACCCTTTTTATAAAATTAAAGATCATAGTGCCGCTGTTTAGAACTTGGAAAATATATTAATGAAGCAGATTTTAAGGATAATAAATAAATAACCAGATAACACAACTGGTAAGGGGTCTTAGAATTTTGAAAACTTAATTTTAGAAAGCCTTTGATTATTAAAACTTCCAAGCCCCATTAAATACCACACTAATATAGATGAAAATATAAGTATACCATTATAAAAAAAACCCTTTTTATAAAAATAAAGATCATAGTGCCGCTGTCTAGAACTTCGAACATATATTAATGAAGCAGATTTTAGGGATAATAAATAAATAACCAAATAACACAAATGGTAAGGGGTCTTAGAATTTTGAAAACATATTGTTCGAAAGCCTTTGATTATTAAAACTTCCAAACCCCATTAAATACCACATTGATGAAAATATAAGTATAATGGTAAAAAATCCCTTTTTACAAAAATGCAAATCAAAGTGCCGCTGTCTAAAACTTGGAAAACATATAAATAAAGCAGATTTCAAGCATATTTTGTGGATAATAAATAAAAAGCCATAAAATCTTACAACACTTTAAATACAACGAAGGTACAACAGATTTTATTTTATTTTACTTTATAAGAAAATCTTTTTTTTTTAAATTTCGTTTTTCAAAAACACAAATTTTTCGAAAAATCATCAAAATTCGAGCAAAAGTTTTGTGCATAATAAATTAATTCTTAAAACTTCCTAAATCATTTAAAATACTATAAAATGAATGTAATGTAATAAATGTTTAAGATTTCTTATCACACCAAAAAATATTCTCCTTAAGACCTGAACTTTAGTTTCTGGAAACCCTAATAAAAGATTATTTTCCAAGTAGAAAATACTTGTATGTTACTTTGCATTGTAACATTGTTATAACTGGTGGGTTACTAAAAATGATATCTAAATAGCATTCTAAGGTGTTCCATAATCGTAAGACCTGGCTACACTGTACCGCCTGTCAGCTGTTGCCGGCATGACTTCGGGTTTGTGTTTGGGGTCGGTTTCGGGTTCTTGTTTGGGTTCGGATTCGGAATCGGCACTCGCTGCCACCGATTGGGATTGAGTCACCCCCATGAGGAGTGCACTTCAAACGATCGACGACAGCCCCATCCCATCGATTCCAAGCCACTCGCATGGCATTTGGGTGGGTGAGTGTGTGGCGTTGGTCATGGTTATAATTGTCCGCTCATCACTCCACCACGAGGGCGACAACGACGACGACGACGACGACTTATACGACCACTCCCACTCCCTTTCTAACTGGAACTAGTGCCACGCCCCGCATTTAGCACGCCCCAAAACGGAAGCCAGCCACAACAGAAAGCGAAAACACACCACAAACAGACGCCGGCCACTGTCTCCATGTGTGCCTGCCCTGCCTGCCCTTCCTGCCCTTCCTGCCCTGCCCCAATGCCCCAATCCCTCAATGCTCCAATGCCTCAATGATCCCATGTCCCCATACAAAATTAAGCGCATGCACGCATGCGCAGCCGCCCAAAAGCCCAATGAACTGTAAACAAGCAACGAACAACGGCAACAACTAAAAAAAAAGCGAACCTTCCCTTCTACGGGTCAAATTTGAACGGCAAACAGCAGTTAACCCAACTTCACCGCCAACTTCCTGCTCCAAAGAAAATCATGAAAATGCCAATACCCTTAAAACTTTGTTATCATGTTTGGACTCTAATGTGAACTACTCGTATGCATTATAAAACTTGGATGTCTTATATCTTTAAGTATATAAGAATACATAAGCAAAAATGTTTTAAAGTTTAACTTTAAACATAATAAAATATATTATATTATTCAGTGTTCATAAGGATCTAAATACTCACATAAGTACCTAGGTACAATCTCGTATAACTAGGTACAATAAATAATTTTATATTTTTTAACTTACTAAAGCATTTATTTTCATTGACCCTAAAAAAATAAGATTACCTACGTTGGTAGGGTACTTAAATATTTAAAACTATTTAGTTATTTGCATTGTTTTTTAACCATATTAATAAAACAAAAATATAACCCTTTCCGACACTGGTTAAATTAATATTTTGCACCTACTTCTTAAAAAAAAAACGCTGTTATATAAGCCAAGTTTTAAAAAATAAAGCCCCTGCATTTAAAACATTTTAAAAAATAGATCTTGGTAAATATTTTGTTATTATTATTTTTTGGGTACCAAAAAGTATTACCTTTCCCAACACTGATTTTGATAAGCTATATTTATAGTTTGAAAACATGTTGAATATCTGAATTTATAACCTTATATTAAAAACATATAATCAAATATTTTGTTTAGTATTCGGTTTTCTTCGGGAAATTAGATATACCCCAAGAAAGATCATTTAAAACTTGTCGATGCCTTGGCGACAGCGACGAAGTTCAACGATGACGATTACCAGAGAGACTACCAGCGAGGGTGCCGATGATAATGATAATACTGGCTGATGACGATGACGACACCGCCACACCCCCGCCAGAAAAAGAAAGACGATCGGTAGGGACTCGAAATTAAAAATGGAATTGGAGTTGCGATGGTTGCACAGCTAGTATTCGTTCCCCGTTTGGCCAATAAATTATGCTTCATTTGGAATTGGGTTAAATTGTGAGCCGGGGGAAAAGGGGGAAGAATTAGCGGATTAGTGGGGAGAGTGCCATATTTATGGGGCAGCTGCTGTGGCTTTAGGGCGTTGCCCTGCCCGAAAAGGGGGCGTGGCTGCCCCGAAGTTGGAATGCCCCCATCCAGGCAGTAAATATCCAAGATCGCTCAATAAATACCCATCTGCAGTTATCTATGTATATTATTTCAGGTAATTCACCAATGTAAAAGCATTTAACCAACTGGCGAAATGTGTAGGTAAATAGATGGACGGCTTATTAATTGCAGCCCGTTTTGAGGAAGGGGGGTTACCTCATTCGAACCTATGAGTAATGACCAAGTGCAGATTGTCTGGGGCTGCGAATTCTGATCTAAGCCTGTCCTACGGGGAGTTGTGCAATCCACTTTATGTGTTTCCCCAATCCGAACGGTTTCAAATGCTTGTGTAAATATTTCTCCTAACAAGCTTGTTTACTGGAATTCTTAACGAGGCAATACGTTTCATATGGGCCAGTCGAGAGATTGAATTTCATGTTTTTCTTTCAAGATTTTTTTTTTAAACCCAATTGCACAGACATATTCTGTACACTTTAAAATGCTATCGTTATACGTTATATTTTCTATCAATCGATGGCTTGTCTTTATTAAGAACCTTTAAAAAATTACAACCAAAGTTGATTGACTAGGTAGATTGTGACCCTTTTCAATGCGTATTCTCAAGTGTTTTGTTTTAAGTTTAGCCCAAAATTATAATTGTTTAAATTAAAGCTTAACGTCAAGTTTAGGTGACTTTCCTCCTAGAACGTGAACATTATAGTAAATATAAACTGATTATCTATAATATGAATATGAATGAATATTGCTCCCACTTAATATTTCCTCTCCTACGAGAGCAAAAACTCCCACGGCTCTTTTCCCAATGAAGCTCGACAATTTGGCTAATTGAAATGCAATTAAACGGCTCGATCGGAATTATTGGTGGCCGCCGCGGAATAATCGACAAGTTGAAAGCTTAATCTCTCGACTTCAATTTCCATTTCCATTTTTCTGCCGCCGAGATTGGGATTAAGATTAAGGCCAGCACCACTGCATGTCGGATGCAGTTCCTCCATTTTTGTGGTCAGAGCGGGGCGGCGGTGGATGTGAGTACTTTTGAAGAAACACGGCCAATTAGACAATAAGCAATGAGATTAGAAGCCAAGACGAAGTGCTAGCCTTGCCGTGGGTAGGTGGTGAGGTGGTTGGTCCGTTTGCTTTGTTGGACGTGTTTGGCGTTTTGGAAAATTAGCCAACAACCTTCGACACGGTTTTTAAAAGCAATTAAACCCCACACACACACTCATTCGCGGAGCACTCAAGCAGGACCGCCGCCAAAATCGATTGAAGCCAACAGAACCGAAGTCAAAAACCCACAACACCAAATCCACAGCCAAAACCAAACTAATCCGCACCGAGCCAGCAAAATGACGCACCAATGCAATTTCAGGCCAGGTGGATTCGGACTCGGATTTGGATTTGGTTTTGGATTCGCCCTGGCTGTGGGGAACCTTCGTCAAGTGCAGGTGGAGCCATTGGCTGACGGCCACCGGTGCGTCATGTGAGGGGTTCATTAGACCCACGGCAGTTCCGAGGGTTTCCAGCTGTCTGGCAGGCTTATTATTGGTTTAAAGAGGTAATAAGTAAATAATAAAGTGCATCGAATATAATAGTGAACAAGATTCTTAAGGAATTAACCCCCCGGTAAGAACATATTTATATAAAACAAGTTTTTAACATAAACATGTTTTGAACTATCTGTTTAACAATTTAAATGTATCCACTTTGGGATTTTAAAAGTTTTGGAAAACGTAGAATGAAAAAGCTAAAGAATTCAACCAAGAGCCCATTGAGGTATCACACTTAAAAATCAGGATCCAATGACTCAAGGTATGGAATTTAGAAGATCAATTTTGGGATCCCTTTCTAAAAAACCATTGGAAATTCAGAAAAATGTAACATGAAAATGGGTCTACATTTTTACTATCGGTTAAAAGACAAATTTTAATGTAGAATATCAGAGAATTTAACCACAAACTCATAGAGGTATACCACTTCAAAATCGGGATCCATTTACCCAAGTTATGGAATTTTGAAGTTGAGTTTTGGGTTCCTATTCCGAAAACCATTGGAAATACGGAAAATTCGAACATGGAAGGGTTAAAATTTCGACCCTCTTTTAAAAAAAATATATTAATGTAGACCATTAGAGAATTCAACCACAAACTCATAGAGGTATCAACCTCTAAAATCGGTAACCAATTAGCAAAGTTATGGAATTTAGAAGTTGAATTTTGGGTTCCTATTCCGTAAACCATTGGAAATACGGAAAAATCGAACATGAAATGGGGGTAAAATTTTGACCCTTAGAAGTTGAGTTTTAGGATCCTAATCCGAAAACCATTGAAAATACGGAAAAATCGAACATGAAAGGGGTAAAGTATCGATTCTTGTTATAAAGAAGAACTTTAAATTTGGAATATAAGAAAATTCAACTACAAACGCATAGAGGTATCCCACATCAGAACCAAACCCCTATAACTCAAGTTATGGAGTCCAACAGCTCTTCCTAATGCTAAAAAAAACCAGGTCGGTGCACTCACCTCAGCAAAATGGTCAGTTGTAGGTCATGCCCCAATCTCTCGAGAGCGGGAACACCCTCCACCCGCAGGATATTGATTTTCTCACGGAGCGGGCGGGACATGGTGTGCTGGCCCTGGCGCTCTCGCAGGATCTCCAGGATGTTCGGCTGACGCAGGAAAGCGATAACCTTGAGAGTGAAACAGAGATTAAATAAAAAAGGGCTAGGAGGATTGGGAGCAAACAACAGACTCACCTTTTCGTTGTAGGCAATGGGCACATCCTCGTACCCGGCTGCTGTGGCCCCCACGCCGGCCATTCCGGCTGCTCCGCCCGCTGAGCGATCCATGCTGAGGGCACAGGCGATGGCTGCCGTGGTGGTGCAGTTGTGGCCATGTCCATGGCTGCTCCTGGCGGAGGACGACGAGGACGATGAGGGCCTGGGCGGAGGTAGGGGCGGCACTCCGGACACCGAGGAGCCGGGACTGGCGTTAATATGCCCACTGGTGGCCGACAGGCAGTTCCCATCCACGAGATCCGGATAGTAGTAGCCCACGCCCGGCTGTTGCTGCGTATGCTGCTGGCGATGGCGCACAACACGCGGACACTCGACGGGCAGGCGGGGATCCATGAACGAGGTGCGACGGTGCTGGTGGTCGATAAAGAACTGCTTGCCCGACTGATCCAGCTTGGTCTCCCAGCAGGAGGGCAGCTCCCTGCTCATCTGGGCGAAGGTGTTGACCAGCGCCACCAGATCCTTGTTGTACTGGTACCGCTGGAAGCATTGCGGATCTCGTCGAATGCGCATGACCATGTGCTTCAGCGCCGCGTTTCGGTTGTAGATGGCCAGCGCAGCTTCGTTGGTGTGCAGCAGGGAATAGAAATCCGGACGGCAGAGCATCAGAATAGCGGGATGGATGGCCGAGGCGGGGGGAGGAGCAGCCGGAGCACCGGGATTGGCGCCGCTATTGGCCGATGGAGGCAGGTTATAAAGCTGCGCGGCTCTGCTCTCATTGGTAATGGTGCGGCGGATGCTCTGATACCGCCTATCCAGCTGTTGGCGATGGTGCTGCTCTCTTCCCGCTGGTCCACCACTGGGCGCCGCTCCTGGTCGCTGCCAGGAGGTCGTCCGCGTTGTGTGGTCGATGTAGAAAATGCGTCCATGGCTATCCATGCGCGCCTCCCAAGCCGGTGGCAGTGGTGGCTCTCCCGCGGCTCCAGCTCCGCTTGTTCCGGACACCGTGCCCGATCCCGGTTCCATTAGAGCTGCTCCAGCTGCTGCTGCCGCCGCCGCCGCAGCTGCTGCTGCACTTCGTTCTGGGATGGATGGCAGACGAGTGCTGCTAATGTGCACCACTTCGTCAGGCGGCTCCTGACCCTGTTCCTGGCCACCATCCTGCAGGTAGACGTAATCCAAATGACTAGTAACGGCTGGGGGATCCGATGGGACTGGGATCCCTCCGCCGCTGGCGAGGCTAGAGTTGGCAGTGACGGCTTGGAGGCGGGCATGCCGTCGGGCATGGTGAGTGGGCGTGGGCGGACATACCAGGGGCGATCCAGTGGCTCCCCCTGCGGTACCAGCTCCGGCTCCTCCGCCCACACGCTTCAGCAGACGCTGCTGCGGTCGCTGGCCGTGGAAGGTTGGCGTTCCTGGTGCCACGGCATCCTGAAGTGCGCCACCCACTCCCCTGCCCCTGGTGGGCGAGTGCTGCTCCGGACTCAGGCTGAGATCCAGGGGCGAGGCGCTGCGCGTGGAGCAGCCCGAGGGAGGACTCCGCGGCCGCTTCGGTGACAGCAGGAGACGTGGCGAGGCTTGCTCCTCCGAAGAGCTGGCCTTGCCATTGGAAAGGGCACGAGTGAGCGGACGGTGCTGACGCAGATACGGGAATTGCAGACTGTTTGGCGACGAGGACGAGTGTCCAACACCCGAGGAGCTGGGGAAGGTGGGAAACTCATAGCTCTGATGGACCGGCACCTTTTGTGTGCTGATCGTGTTGATGTAGCTGTCCGGACCGATCTTTTTCTTCAGCAGCGGCTTGAATCGCACGGGTGGCGTGGCCAGGGGTGAGTTATTAGAACTGCCACTGCCCTGGGGCATTTCCTCGGTCAGTCGCTCGTCCGTGTCCAGGATGTCGAACTGGAAGACATCGCCCTGCAGCTTGAGATCCCGACCAACGGCCCGCGGCGGCCAGGAGCGCTCCAACGGGCGATGCTGCGGTGGCGAGGGCTGCCGGAGATGATGATGGTGTTGCTGTTGCTGTTGCTGCTGCTTCTGTTGCTGTTGTTGCTGTTGACGGCGCTGCACATGGGTACTGGCCTGAAGGGCAGCGGCTGCCCCCAGCAGACTCTCCACAGCAGCCGCCTCCTCGTCCTCCTCCTCCTCGACCTCCTCATCCACTTCAGCCATGCTCAGGGTATCCACCATCTCGGCGGGCACGGTTTCGAAGCATTCGCGAGCCACCCACAGATTAAAACCGTCTCCATTGGCATTCGACAATGTGGTGGCGGGCGAAGCACCCGCCTTGGTCTTCTTCTTGGCGCCGCTGAGGGGCGTGGAGCCACCGCTTTGGGGCGACAGAGTCCAGGACTTGCGACGGGCACCACCACCCACGCTGCTGCCACCATCGCTGCCGATGCTGCCGTTGTAGGAGTTGGTGGGCGAGAGCGTGGCATTGTTGGCCGGCGTCTCGCAGGATTTGGTGGAGAGCAGGGTCTGGTGGCGGGGTTCCTTGGGCTCCCTGAACTCTGGGGGTTTCTCCTCTTTGGGCGCTGTAAGTAGGGAAGGATGGATAAGTGGATGAATTGGCTTTCTATGCTCGAGTTACTTACATGCTTCACTTGGTGGGCTGGCCAGTGCGCAGGCCCCCAGCTGCTCCTCCGTTTCTTGGTTCCCTGATGACAATGGCTGCTCCTGATCCTGCTGCTGCTCTTGTTCCTCCGCCTCGCTGACACTCACCTGGACATCGTTGGTCAGGGTGAGGGCACTCTGGAAGGCCTGTTCTAGTTCATCGCTTTCGTTGCCGTTGCGCGCCTCGTAGAAGGCCTCCTCCTCCTTGGGATCATCCTCCTCGTCCTCATCGTCTTCCTCCTCCTCCTCCTCTTCTTCCTCCTCCTCCTCCTCCTGCGACCTGGCTGCAATGGGATCCACTGGGCTCCTGTCCGCCAGGCATGACGAAGATGCTGCCAAGGGCTTTAGGGCCACCGGAGCAGCTGGTGGCTCCATTTCGCTGGACTCCGGAACTCAAGATGTGCTCTTCCTCTTCCGCTTGGCGTCCCCACCTCTCTTCCTCTTCCGCTGCGTCCGCCCCTACCCCTACCAGCAATGCCACCCTGCCCCCGCGCCCTGCCCAGGGTTAACGGTTACAGTTACAGCTGCAGTTGCTCTACTTCGGCGTTGTGACCTTTGCTGCCCTTCGACCCGCGCATTTCCGTGCTCACTGCCATTAGACTGGTTCTTCTATTTTTTCGACTTTTTATTTTATCAATTGTTAATTAAAGTTTTTGTAATTAAAAAGCTACAAAATATTTTTTACGCGCAGCCAGTGTTACCGGATGGCAATGCTGTGATTTGCCAGCACGCTGCAGCACGGTACCACTGCCCGCCGGAGTGGCCACTTGGATAAGCACCAAATCGAATTGACCGCATCTGGCAGCCCTGGCCGTTTACCTTTTTTTTTGTACTTTTGTGGCGCTTCACATTCGCAATTTGCGCCGCCTTTCGAATCCTCGGGCTTAACCAGCGAGCAACTTAACCGGTAACAGCATGGCCGCTGCAAGTGGAGAACTGTCCAAGAAGTAAGTGCCCCGGACTCGTCGAGATTCGATTCCATTCGTTCGTCCGGCCAACCAAGCAGTCCTTTGAGGTTAGGTTGAGACGGCAACGTTCCAGTGCTTTTTGTTGTTGTTGTTCTTATTGACCGCTGGTGAAATATTGCGGCTTTTGTACAAGAAGTAACAATGTTCGCCCGCTGCGTCCTTAAAACCGTGCAGGGGGCGTGGCCCAGGTCCAGGTGCAGCAGGATTTGGCCACAGGCAGCCGGTTTCCACGTGAGCGGCTGCCAACTGCAGCCGAGCAAGCAGACCAAACTGTGGGTTACTCATCCGCCCCGTTGGCCAGGCTGTCATAACTATGTGGCAGGGATTCCCAGAGTCCTAGCCAGTGATTCCTGGGCATAATCCCCGCGTAGTTATGACAGCCTTGTGGTAGCATCTGCCACCATCTATTTATATCAACCTACTCCACTTTCTCGCCCCACAGTGAGCTGAAGCGACGCCTGAAGGCCGAGCAAAAGGCCAAGGAGAAGGCCGAGAAGGCGGCCGCTGCTCCGGCGGAAGGTGCTGCCGGCGGCAAGAAGAAGACCAGCGCAGCCGAGGAGGAGGAGATCTCGCCCAACGAGTACTTCAAGCTGCGTTCCGCCGCCGTCCAGGAGCTGAAGCGTTCGCCCACCACGGATCCCTATCCACACAAGTTTCATGTGAGCAGCTCGCTGGAGGACTTCATTGCCAAGTACGATAGCGGTCTCAAGGAGGGCGAGACCCTGGAGAATGTCACGCTGAGCGTGGCCGGGCGTGTCCATGCCATTCGCGAGTCGGGCGCCAAGCTCATCTTCTACGATCTGCGCGGCGAGGGTGTGAAGGTGCAGGTGATGGCCAGCGCCAAGTCGTACAAGTCGGAGGCCGCCTTCGAGACGGACACCGCCAAGCTGCGACGCGGCGACATCATCGGCGTTGTCGGACATCCCGGCAAGACCAAGAAGGGCGAGCTCTCCGTGATGCCCACCGAGATCCAGCTGCTGTCGCCCTGCCTCCACATGCTGCCTCATCTACATTTCGGCCTTAAGGACAAGGAGACGCGCTACCGCCAGCGCTACCTTGATCTGATTCTCAACAACAAAGTGCGCGAGAACTTCCAAGTACGCGCCAAGGTAAGAATCAGATGAATTAAATGAATACGAGCAAAAACTAAAGCACTACCTTCTCCCATTTTCCCAGATCATCTCGTACGTTCGCCAGTTTCTGGATCGCCTCGGTTTCCTGGAGATCGAGACGCCCATGATGAACATGATCGCTGGCGGAGCCACTGCCAAGCCCTTTGTAACGCATCACAATGATTTGAAGATGGACCTGTTCATGCGGATTGCTCCGGAGCTGTACCACAAGATGCTGGTGGTGGGCGGCCTCGATCGCGTCTACGAGATCGGTCGGCAGTTCCGCAACGAGGGCATCGACCTCACCCACAATCCGGAATTCACCACGTGCGAGTTCTACATGGCGTATGCCGATTACGCCGACGTTATGGACATCACCGAACAGTTGATCTCGGGAATGGTGAAGGCCATCCGTGGATCGTACAAGGTCATCTATCACCCGGAGGGTCCAGAGGGACCCGAGCAGGAACTTGACTTCACGCCGCCCTTCAAGCGCGTCTCCATGATCAAAACGCTGGAGGAGAAGCTGCAGGTTAAGTTCCCAGCGGCCGATACCTTCAACACGCCGGAGACGAATCAGTTCCTGTCCCAGCTGTGCGCCAAGCACCAGGTCGAGTGCCCCGCCCCTCGCACCACCGCTCGCCTGCTGGACAAGCTGGTGGGCGAATTCATCGAGGAGTTCTGCATCAATCCCACGTTCATCTGCGAGCACCCGCAGATTATGTCCCCGCTGGCCAAGTACCATCGCAGCATCCCCGGTCTGACGGAGCGCTTCGAGCTGTTCGTGGCCAAGAAGGAGATCTGCAATGCCTACACCGAGCTGAACGATCCTGTCGTGCAGCGCGAACGCTTCGAGCAGCAGGCCAGCGATAAAGCGGCCGGAGACGACGAGGCCCAGCTGGTCGACGAGAACTTCTGCACGGCTCTGGAGTACGGACTGCCGCCCACTGGCGGTTTCGGCATGGGCATCGATCGCCTGGCCATGTTCCTCACGGACTCCAATAACATTAAGGTGGGTGTTTACGGTGTTTTGTTTATATGAAATCCGTGTTAAATCTCGCTTATCCCACAGGAGGTGCTGCTGTTCCCCGCCATGAAACCGGAGGAGGCCAACCGCACGGCAGCGGAAACAGCTCCCGCCACCACCGCCCCCCAGCAGTAGAAGAGGCCACCGCTCACTCCACTCAACCCCAATCCTTGTACGTTACGCTGGTCCCGGGCTAGTCCCAGTTGCTAAGTTATTCAACGAATAAACCTTTTTTTCCAAATATGTGATAAATGAGTTATTTCATTGTGTCGAGCTGTGGTCATTTCCGAATTTCAGTTGGATTTGGGGTAAAACTTTCATTTTTTACCTTTCTGCAGACAAGATGTAAGATGTTTAATTTACTAAACACGATTGGGGTTCGGTTCCAGTTTTTCAAATATATTTTTAAGGAATCAAACTATTACCCATATTATTTACTTGGTAGAAAACTAGATACAACCGCACTGTTGGCATTCAAAATTATTCATATTAAATTTTGTGATTGTGATTTTGTTATGTATGTCCGTACCTCGGTTTTATACGCTTTATAAATTATTTGAACGACAAAAAATGTTCAAAAGTTAAGGTAATACCCTAAACATTTCATAAATAGAAGTTTAAAAGCGGAAATTGCGTTTACCAACACCGCGTAACTTTTCGATAGGCACGAAGAACTAATGCCTTCGGTTATCGATAACAGTCTTGTTTTTTTTGTTTTGCCGAATTTAATGAAAACATTGTGCGAGGACAAATCGCGGCATCTGTCAATTAAGCGGTAACACAAGGATGGGGGACCAACAGCAGCTGATCCTGGCCACCGGGGGCTACGATCACACGATAAAGGTGTGGCAGGCGCACACGGGGAACTGCATCAAGACCATGCGATTCGTGGAGACCTCGGTAGGATTAACTCCATTTACCCAATATCCTTTAATGCACAACCATCGATCTTTCAGCAAGTCAACGCGCTGGACAGGACGCCGGACAAGACGCGCCTGGCGGCCTGCGGCTACCAGTGCATCCGGCTGTACGACCTGGAGTCCAACTGCACCGCCCCGGTAATCAACTTCGATGGGGTGCAGAAGAATGTGACGCGGCTGGGCTTCCAGGAGGACGGAAACTGGATGTTCACCGCCGGCGAGGATCATCACGTGAGGATCTGGGACATGGTCTCCGCCCCGCCGCACTGCTCAAGGGTGTTCGATTGCGAGGCGCCCGTTAACGCCGCTTGCCTGCATCCCAACCAGGTGGAGATCGCCATTGGGTCGCAGAACGGCAGCGTCTTTCTGTGGGACGTCAAGTCGGAGCGCCACGAGAGGATCGTGCCCGAGGTGGATGCCTCCATACAGGATGTGGCCATCTCGCCGGACGGCAGATATCTGGTGGCGGCCAATAACAAGGGCAACTGCTACATCTGGTCGCTGACCAGTCAGGATCAGAAGATGAGCACGCTAAGGCCCAAACAAAAGATCAAACCCCATAAGCGCTACATACTGCGCTGCAAATTCAGTCCGGACTCCAAGCTCCTGCTGACCACCTCGGGTGACGGAACAGTGGGTATTTGGAAGACGGAGGACTTCACAAAATGGCTCGAGCTGTGCATCGAAAACTATTGGGTCTGGGATGCCGCCTTTAGCGCCGACTCCAAGTGGCTGTTCACCGCCTCGTCCGACGGCATTGCCCGACTGTGGAACCTGAAGGAGAAGAAAACCACCAGGGACTATACCGGCCACACCAAGGCCATCACTGCCCTGTCCTTCAAGGACGAGATTGTGGGCAAATAGTAGTAGCTAGGCGCTAGAATTTAGGCAATTTGTAAGCTTTGCGACCAGCGTGTCGCCATGAAGAGTCCTGCTAAGTTGATTGTCTCCAGGTGGGTGGATGATTGTCTCCTGATGGATTCTCACGTGGGTCTCCTCAAGGGGCAGTAAGAACTATTGAACTATTGCCATTATACAAACCGAAGTCCTTTTTATACAGAACCTTAATCAATATACAGCTGAAAACTCATTGAACATCTAAACTCATTTTAATGTAAATGAATCCTGCTTGAAATCGGCTAAATTTAATCAACATTATAAAAAAAAGATTAGTCCTTCATTTAAATGTTCATTAAGCTTAAAGTTATTAACTATTCTTTTTATTACTCTTTTGAATGCCAATTTGGTATAATTACTTAAAATTCAAGGTCTCAAAATGTTCTATATTACCCATGCCAAGAGGAGTTTTATCTGTTCTAATTGTTTTCAAAAACTGCCAGCTTTGCTCATGGTCCTCTTTGATCTATTTTCTATATACCCGCCTATTCAATGATCCTAAAAATCAGAAAGTGGCTTACATATTCCATCGAGATAGTTCACAAACCGCCAGACAAGCGAGACAATCGTTGGGAACCAAGTCATTCAATTGCTCTGTCAAATAATTTCACAATTTTTTGGCACTACAGACAGTAGCGATGACTCCACATACGCAACACACCAACCAGAACTGAAGCATCATCAAAAAACAACACCCACAATTCAACAGAGAAATGAGAATACCTCTGAAAATGAGCGCTTGGCTTTTGTAGCGACTTTTTCATAATTTATAAACCTTTGATACATAATTATAGTACGACTAAATCGTGTGTATGCAAAATGCAATTTGAATAAAATCTTACGGGCATAAAAGTACATACAATACAGAAACTAAAACCAAGTTTATCTTTTAGATAATGCAAATACAGGGGGGATTAACATAGATGTGGCAAATTGACTTTTATCGCTTGCTTCTCTTAGTTTTGGGGCTTAATGGACTTTAAGTGGACGGGAGCGGGTTAAGCTGCCTCGGGGTTTCTGGCATTCTAGTCCACGTAGTCGATGCCCTGGGCCACAATGGATTCCTTGATGGGATCTGGGTCGTCGCCCAGCTTGTAGCCCACGATGCAGGTGACATCCACGGCCTTGCCAGTGGGATTCAGGAGGAGCATCACCTGGTTGATGGGCGTGGCCGGGCGGAAGGGCTTGTGGGGCGGCATCTGGCTATCCGTCGGCGGCAGCAGGCGCACCTTGCAGGGCTAAAAGGCGGAGAAGATTGGGTTAGTCCCTCTAAACACGCTCTAATCTCTGCCAGCTTCGTACCTTCTTCACGCTGGCCTCGAACTGAAAGTCGCGCACTGGCTGGCGGCTCTTGTTCTGGGCCGATATCACAATCACCGACACACGATGGCCGGGCCGATCGCTGGTGAAGTTCAGACTGAGTTGCATGTCGTCGTCATCGAGGACGATGCGCTGCTCCCCGGTGGCCTGAATTGTGTCCAGGTCCACGTGGATCTCGCTAAGCGTCTTGGCCGGCGGAACAGCTGCCACGGGAGCAGGTGC
Organism: Drosophila subpulchrella; assembly: GCF_014743375.2. NCBI lineage: Eukaryota > Metazoa > Arthropoda > Insecta > Diptera > Drosophilidae > Drosophila > Drosophila subpulchrella. The sequence continues at coordinate 25,752,169 of NC_050613.1, read as the reverse complement.
CACCACTTCTTCGTTCTTTCCAACCTCCTCGCTGAGCAGGGGAACATCATCCACAGAATCAGCAGGAACAGGAACAGGAGCAGCTGTAGCAATCGCTGGCTCCTCTGGCGCCTTCACTTGCATCCTTTCGCGGGCCAAGTCGTTGAGCGAGAGCTTCTCGGGATCGCGTTTGAAGCTGGGCGTCCGATCCTGGGTGGGCAGGATCTGCTGGAAGAGCTCCTCGCTGAGCATATCAATCTGCGGCATCTTTCTGGCCGTTCCCGGCACTTTGCTGGCCTCGCCCCCGTTGCCATTGGCCAGCGCCTCGGTCGTTGCGCCTGGGCTCAGGACCTGCGGCTCCAGCAACGTGGTGGCATTCTGGAATGACTGGCTCTGGCTCTGGCTCTGCTTCGCCTCGCTCTCGGCCAGGGCGCTGCTGAAGATGTCACTCAAGTCGGCCAGCGGATCTCCACCGGTGGCCGTGGTTGCATTGGAATTACTGCTGGCGGTATTTGGTATAGTTGAGGTGCTCGGAGCACCCTCGCTGCTCCCACTGATCAGCAAATCCCCGAGCAGTTCGTTCAGCAGCAGGGCGTTGTTGGAGCCGACAGCTGTGGTCGCACTGGGAGTGGCCTTTGCAGTGGATGCGGTTGTGGTTAAAGTACTCGTGGTTAGGGCGGGAGCAGTGCTCTTCGTGGGCGAGGGCACCAGGAGCTTGTAGCGCTGCATGGTGGTGAGTAGGGCACCATTGGCGTCCAGGGTGTCGGCTGTGAAAGGAGATTGAGGGGTTAATATATATATATATTTTTAACAGCCCTGCAACAGTGGAATCACAGTACTATTGAAAAGAATTCTTCAGAATATAAATTGATAAAAAGCTTCTCAGATATTATTTAGACTAATAAGATGACCCATGGAAGGAATAATCTTT